>NW_026459003.1:0-72541 GCF_021730395.1 Mercenaria mercenaria
AAACACCAAACTGCAAGATAATCTATTACCATTTAAACGAAAAATTAAGGATTATTTATTACAAGAACGACGTTGCTAATACTGAGATTTTTAAGTCTTCATTATTTGTCATGCATTTGTGTGACATATGTTAGCTTTTTAATTTTATCATATCGATGGATGAGTGTACATGTTTGAAAAATGAATTACAAATGATTTATTCTTCAGGTAAAATCATTTCAAATCGAGCTTGTTTAGTGTATTTTTCCTATAAATTGTGCTACTGTTACTCTTATTGTTGTAGATACTGTATATTCACATTTATATAGAAGGCCATATTGGAAATAAGTTGTATGTATACCATGTACTCTTAATATGCACCTTCCTAAAATAAAGTCATTATTATTATCATATATATATTATATTATTATAAAGACTTAGACGATCAGTTTTTTCAGTATTGCAATATAGATTTGAAATGTTTTCCTCTCGGTGTGCCGGACTTTTTAATGGCAGTAAAGTCATAAATACGATACTCGCTGAAAGCATTTCCTTGCTGAAAAAAGAGGGGGTCTCAAACGCATGCTGCTTGGTAAGTATCATTGTAAACCAGTATTTAGCGACAGCAGTGATTCATTCGAAAATCATTTAAGGTACTAGTAAAATGGATATCGGAAAACTTTCGATGCCACATGTGTGGCTAGATCTTGATGAGCATATTGTTGGCAACATCTATGTCTAGGATATTCCGGAGTCTATTTTCGTTAACCTCAACACAATGTGCCGATACGAAACACTAGGCCCTCTCTGTGAAAGTAATGCGAGGGTTTTGTTTGGGAGATCTGCAAACACTGTTGCGTAAAATATATTTTCACGATGTTTTGGGTTTTCGATGGATGCTTAAAGACACGGATAAGTTCAGATGAAACGCTATAATCTCGACATGTTGATTTTTTGGAGCATAACTTGGATTTGGCGCCGCTTTAGTTGCTAACATGGACATTCAGCAAGATTGAAGGGCCGCTCGAATATTGCGGGAAGTGTAAAATCGCGAAGTACTGCGGTAAACTGTGTAAAAAAACAATAATGAAAGTCCAACAAGAAAAGCCACGTTCGAAAAACGCAGCCATAATTAAGCGTATGCTTACACGTCAGTCAAAAACTAATCCGATAGCCATCGATCTAGATTCCAAGCGACACCACTGAATAACGAAAGCGCAAAATTTCCAGAGTAAAGTTAGGCGGTAGTATCAACAAGAGTTGCAAGAAACCAAAGCAGGGAACACTTTCTACAAGGAAAATGCCGAAGAAGCAGAATGTGTTAGAACCTGAAACATCACTACAGTTGGTCAGGTATTTAACTGATTGCCTACCTGACTCCTCCTCGTTCATCGTTTGGACGTTAAAGCGATGTTTGAGTGCGATATTTGCTTCAAAACATTTGGAAGACGGGATAATATGTTACGACATAAAAAGTCTGTGCATTCGGACGTCGACTCAGAAGATGACGCAGTGTCGGACATTGATTTACAAGAAGATATCTTTGTACCTATAAACGAAACTGAATCCGATTACAGCGATGATGATACGTCCGTAACTTCTGAGGACTCTTTACATATTGATCCTTGGCAAGAGATTTTGGAAGAAACGTTCAAGAAACATGAGTCGCAATATGAGGCTGAAGGCAATGAACAAATAGAGGAATATGCCGTTATCAGTATAAGCGAAGCAAGGGGAAATGCTTTGAGGATATGAAGTATACCTACAGCAAAGCCAAAGAAAACTGGTCTGGTTCATCTCATTGCAACAGAACACTACGAACCGAAAGAGGCTTTGAAATTCGCCTTCTGAAGCGAAGACTTCTTTTTGATAATGCGCTGGCCAGGTTTGACATTCCCGAGGTTGGTGGAACTTGCCTTTTCTTTCTCCCAGTTAAACAAAGTATTCTTACCAGCGTTAATTTTAATAATATATGAATTAAGACCAACGCTATATAAAATTGTCTAATCGCTAATGATAGCAGTACAGCAGGATGTTAGACTTACAGAAATGTAAAAACCGAATGTAAAGTTCAATATAGTAAGCAAATAAGATGTAAATGTATACCCATGGATTAAAAATGAATGAATGAGTTGGGTTTCACGGAGAACCTACACAAAACGGTCATACATCGCCGAGAACAGGATAAAGTTCATTGTAAAGCATATCTAAAACCATTAAAAATAAAAACGTATATACATATATAATGTTAAAAATACCAGTTGCAAACATAATAATATTGAAAGGATGTTAATAAAAATATACAATGGTCAGATTTTATGATAAAAGCCTATCCTTTTAAAAAATATGTTCAATTTTGTCGACAGAAATTTGCTCTAACAACTCTTAACGATTGAACATCATAGTTTGTATTGCGCTGTGGAGCGAAGTCCACACAGTCGATTAAAATACGTTTAATAGTAAGCGGTGTTTGACATGGTACACATTCAAGTTGATCTTCATTATTCAGAAGATTAGAATGAGTCAAACAGGTATGACCTATTCGATAACTAGAAAGAACAACTTCCTCACTGAGAACAGATCTGTTCCCTTGGTGTCATTCACTTAAAGTAGACACCATCGTTTATATGACTGAAAAATTGTTGAAAAAGCCGTTAAACCCGAACACACACACACACACACACACACACACACTTAAAGTAGGTTTAATATCGTGAAGTTTATTGAACGAAGCATTGTTCCATGATGATTGCCATTTAGTTAAAATGTATTTGTTTATATTTGGCCTAAAATCAGTATATGGTAATTTCAAATTAGATTGTGGTAATGAAAGGGATTTTTTGCTGCGGTATTCCCATAAATACCATCATGACTAGGAATCCAACAAAATATGATAGACCTTTTAAAAGATAGTTCATGAAACCTGAGAATAATATTTTGAATGAAAGGATCTTCCATATTTCGGTTGTAAATAGATTGTAAAACTGAGTGAGTCAAAAAAGATAATAAACTTGTCTTCATTATATTTGGAAATAAAATTAACGGCCAGGTCAACAGCTTTAATATAGTGTTATTTGGTAAACGTAATTCTGATTGATGTAGTTGGCTGACGGCGGCACAGCCAACCTTTAAATCATCTTTCGAACCGTCTGTGTAAATTGGGAAATGATCCTTGTAAGCTAACTTGATTTCATTATATTTGGACTTGAATCTTTCAAATTTTTTTAAAGGCAGATGTCATATCAAAAAGAAATGTAGGAGAATTAAGGGTCCATGGTGTTGTATCCGGAACTGAATATTTTTATATCATCGAATTCAAAGTCAGTTTCCTTCATAGATGTGTTTATGCGAAATCCAAAAGGTTTGATTTGTTTTGGTTTTCTCCCATATGAATCTAAAAATGATTTTATTAGCAGGATTGGATTTGTTTGCAGCCATCCTCAAAGCATATTGCAATCATTATTATGATAGTTTTTCACGTCGGGTGTATAGAGATTGTTCGTTTGCTTCAACATACAACAGGCGATGTTCTAAATGAGCAATACAAAGACCTTGATTATGGGTGGTATCTAACATTTGTAAATAAGAGTTTCTTGCTGAACCATAAACAACACAACCGCAATCTAGCTTTGATCTAATCAAAACACTATAAAGTCTTAATAAAACCTTGCGTTCGGCTCCCTAATCAGTATTTGAAATTACCTTTAAAAGATTCAATGATTTCAAACATTTGGCTTTCAGGTATTTTATATGTGGTATAAAAGAAAGCTTTTTATCAAAGATAACACCAAGAAATTTTGCTTCGTCAACAACGGGTATTTTTGTACCATTTAGGAAAAGCTCAGGTTCACAGTGTTTTTTCCGTAATTGACAAAAGTGGAAACACTGAGTTTTCAATTTGGAAAATTTAAAACCATTTTTCATGGCCCAAGTGTATTTATACACTACTGTAACTGGCGTGCAATTGTTCGCATATTTTTAACTATAACATATCAAAAAGCCATCGATATATAATGAACAATCTGTCTCTGATAACAAACATTTCACAATTTTATTAATTTTGATGCTAAAAAGTGTAACAGAAAAAATAAAACCTTGCGGAACTCCCTGTTCTTGCTCAAAAGAGTCAGAAAGGGTAGAACCAACACGTACTTTAAAATTGCGATCAGATAAAAAGTGTGATATAAATGTTGAAAGACGACCTTTTAAACGTAAGTTGTTTAAGTCATTCATGATATCATATTTCCACGTAGTGTCATAAGCTTTTTAAAAATCGAAAAAGACAGACAATGAATGCTCTTTTATAACAAATGCATCACGAATAAAAATTTTCAGTGGAACAACAATTGTGCTGCCCTGCTTGTGAAAACCGCTTTGAAAGTTCGTAATTAAGCCTTAAGATTCAAGATACAAAACTAGTCTAAAATTGATCATACGTTCTAGAGTTTTACACAAACAACTAGTAAGAGCAATCGGTCTATAACAGCCACCAGGATATCTTTGCAAAACCAGGATTTTGGCAAACTTCGCTACCATTTCTAAGTGATTTAGAAACTTCTGTTTTAGCTTGGATGGTAGTTTAGGGGCCAATGAGCAATAAATGATATAGTTTTGCCTTAGTTTTAATTTTCTTATGTACAAAAAAGATGATTTAAAAAATTTGTCCAATTGGATTTTTCCAATTTCCAATCGGATATATGGCGTCCGATTGGAATTTTTGAAAATCCAATCGGATTTTTTCCCCATATTTTGGCGTGCTGGATTTTTTTCCGGGCGGAAAACATTTTTTTGTTCAAAGTGTGTATAAACAATTGGTTATTGTATATATTGTATATGAGAACGTAATTTGTATCAAATAGCGGTCTCCTGAGAACTTTTCAAAAATCCAATGGGATTTTTTCCAACATTTTTTAATGGAAAAATATCCGCCCGGACGTATTTCCGACTGGAAAAAATTCCAGTCGGGTTTTTTTCCAATCTAAAAAATTGGAAAAAGGTCCAATTGGAGTTTTTTTTATTGAAAACGTTTTTTTTTATTGTTTTTTTGTTCGTATAACACAATCGGGGTGTGTGGTAAATATTATCTTTATATACGAGGATTGTCCCAGAAAATCGCGAGCTTTTCTTATTATTTCAAAAATATACGACGCATGAAATAATTATTTTAAGTGTTGGTATTTCAATGTATACTCGACAGTACTATAGAGTTTAAAATTGAATACCTCTAAAATTATTTGAGTATTCTTTAAATAATGGACGGCAGTCAATGCTTAACGACGATAAAAATTTTAATTGTGTGAGATGCATATCGGGAAAGTCACATGAATTTAAAAGGAAGTATTGGTAAAATTAAGTGTGCGCCGACTAGCACTAACTAATAAAAATGTTTGCCATTTTCTGGGGCAACCCTCGTATTCTTTTATTTCTGTTTATTATCATATTTTAATATAATCCTGAATGTTAATCTTATAAATTAAATTATTATCGTTCAAATAGTTTAGACGACGTTGCCTATCAAAAGATAACAAATTTTAAGGTATCACACAATCCAGTTAATTGTGTAGTATGTCATAAGAATCTAATGTTTTCATGTCTATCCAGAAACAGAAATTGGTGTATAACAACATTAACAACAACTAAAGTTGGTTTTTGTTTTAAACTATTATGGACAATTACGTAAACCTGTCTCTGATTTGACACTAAATTGTTAAATAAGGCCAAAATAATTAATAAGTACAGCAGAAACTCATGACGTTACGTGACAGTAACCCTGTTAAATCAATAGCTTGTATCTTCAAAGTAGGTGATCTTCAGTATTTATTTTATTTAAACGACTTCAAACTCACTATTTGCCGTCTTATTTTTCATTAGTTGTGATTAAACTCTGGAAATTGTGACTTTTATGATTTGTAATAGAATGGCATGCTGAATATAACCACCTGATTTCATCTGGAAAATATGCGGATACTAAGTTATTTATCACGTTTTTTGTGTTTTTTTTTTTCAAGTAGAAACGGAGTAGCACATTAAGTAAGACCTACTTTTCCGGTCATTTGGTATAATTATATTTTATTACTGTTGAATCCTATTTCAATACCAAATGCAACCATCTTGAACTAACCCCTCATCTACTGGTCTAATTAAGGAACACACTTTCATCTTTTCAACTGTATTTCACAGCGGTACGTGTGTTGATTATAATTGCATGCATACTAGTACATGATATTTCGATAAAAAGTCAGACGAAGATGACTGCTGGTTTTTAGCTCCGGTATCTGTTGATTAAAAAGACAAATGAAAAATAAGCTCTGGAGCTATAGCCGTCGAACACGCCCATTCTCTTTGGTTCAATTTGTTTCCCTCCCAATTGGTTTTTTCCGGTCGCGTGAATGACAAGAAAAAAATCTCGCCGGTCAGAGATACTAGGGCTAGGCGTCCATTAAGTTTTAGATAGACATGCAGCACAATATGTGATTTAATGCATATATTGTAGGGGTGGTAAGAATATTTTACAATTTTGATATTTTCCGTATTCAAAAAACCGTTTTGAATTAACGAAACGTTGTTTCTTCTTTTTTAATTACCCAGAAAGACATGTTAATCTTATGCTGTGAGTCGGTTGCCCCAACCGTAACTCCAAATTGTGATAATATTACTTATATAATAGCAGGGAGGTAGAGAGAATCCGAGGTTATGACCAGCAAAAAGGGGTTTATTAATAAAACCCAGCATGGCCCGGCACAAAGAACGGAAATAACCGATTCCGATTACACGGAAACCACCAAAAAACTTACGGACGGAAGGCTAATATAATTACAAATGGTTATACCGTCATCTTAGTTGTGTAATTTAGTTCATCATTACAGAACTACAAGAAAAGTATTTAATATTGATGAAACGTACCCCCTGCGAAATGTGACCATGTTCAACCATTTACAACCATGGTTCAGCATAGCCATTCCAGGTTTGACCATGGTTGGACCAGAAATTTTGACATGGTTGACTATGGTCAAACAATGGTTGAAAAAAGGCCACCATGGTCAACTGATGTAGACTATGGTTGAGATATGACTGACCATGGTCAACTTTGTTACCATGGTTAAAAATTACAACCATGGTTAAAAACAAACTGACACAGACATAATGTGTATGTAAACCATGGTTGGAAAGGATACAGACCATGGTCAGAAACAAAGATTTTTACGCACTTAAAACAAGCAGAAAATATATCTGGCATGAACTTTTCATAAAATTTATACTGAACAAAATTTCTAAACATCCACCTGCTTTGAGATAATTTTTATTGTAATAACTGTATGTGCAGTTTTAAGCATGATCATATAAATGTGTAGCATACAAAAGCGTTAAAATTTTATCTCATGAACTGTACATATGTATCTTGCGCCCAAAGGCTGATTTGGGCCTGTGCTGTCATAGATACTGCTAGGACCCTTTTTTATGAGTAATCGCGTAATCCACTGTTTTTCGCTGAAGGACAGACGGAATTTCTGTTATCATAGCAACCAATAATTTTAGTCCGACTGAAAAAATAAAATGATTTTCATAATCTACATATCGTCTTGTAACTACACACCAAGTTTCATGAACCTAGCTCATGTACTTATTGAGTAATCGCATAATCCACTTCTTTTTCGCTGACGGACAGATGGACAGACGGAGGGTAAACCTATAGTTTCCTCCGGTTTCACGGTAGGGGACTAATTATAACCATATATATTGTCCGGTTATTTTCTGTGGCAGTTGCCAGCCCTTATTTGCGAAGATCTTTCCGAGAACGTATCACTTCCTCCCTCAGTCAGAGGTATTCTACGTAAGTTGGTCGTTACAGGAGAAAATTAAACACCTACTGAAATTACAGAGAGTGTCAAAATGCAACGTAAAGACATGAGCACAAGCCATGAAGAGGCTGATAATATAATTGTTCAACAAGTGGTCCAGGTCGCAAGGGAATCCGCTAAGGGGATAACAATCATAGTTGATGACACAGATGTGTTTATCCTCACATTATATCATGTCAGAAAATAGAGAATAAAAATCAAGTTACAATGGAATCTCCAGTGCAGGGAAGATCAGTCATCGACTAAATGCAACTGTAGATGCTTATACAGATATTGTTTCTGAACTGCCAGCTGTTCATGCACTATCTGGATGTGACACTGTGCCGTGTTAACAAGGTATTGGAAAGGGAAAACCAATCAAAGTGCTCAACTCTAAAAATTCACAGTAAATTCCATCGGTCATACTAGAGCAAATATAAATGATGTTGTTAAAGAATCAACAAAGTACATTTCATCTTGTTATGGTGTGAAAGAGTCAAAAGCAATGTCAAATGCAATGATTAAAGTATGGTAATAAAAGCGGGAAATTCAGCACTTTCTGTCAGAAAGATCGAAACACTTCCTCCAACAACTGAGTCATTTCGGGAAAACGTGAAAACAGCTCACTTTCAAGCGTGTGTGGAAACATGCAGTTGATCCAGATCCTCCAGCACTTGATCCAGTCGATTATGGGTGGACCAAGGACAGACATCACTGGTGCCAATTTTACTACCAAGTGAAATTCAATATGCACCTCAGGATGTATTAAGAGTGATTAAATGTTCATCTGAGAGCGAGACGTCTTGTTCCAATTTGCGTTGTCGCTGTAATAGTTCACTTCTCTCGTGTACTGTGTTCTGTGCATATCTTGGAGAAGGCGTGTGTTGCAACGAACAAAATAAATAGACGTGTGTTGTAACGAACAAACTAAATTATATCATAGTTCATTTGAATTTTGGAGGTTTTGAAACTGCGTTTAGCAGCAAATATTGTCCATGGATATGAACTAGCAATTTGCATTCACATATACAAGACTGATAATTATTCTTTTAACCTTCATTTGCCTTGGTTTTAAGGTAACAAGTTATAATTAAAAACATTTATGAAACTAGTGTGTTTCTTGTCCATATTCTGTCTGACGTATACAAAATTTCTTGAGAAAAGGAATTTTATAATTAACGAATTTTCATCATGCAAACCACTTTATTAATCTTTTTCTCCTATTAACCGTAAGATTTATAATTTCTTTGATTAAATTCTTTCATATATCAAATAATTGATAAATTATATAAAATCTTTCAATTTAATCCATAAATAAGTCATTCTAACATGATTAATAAAAATTTTAACTTAGATACATTATACAGATTAAGACTTGATAAATGTGGCGGCCATCTTGCACGTCGTCTTGATTTTAGAGAATTGCCCGAAGATGACAATTTGTCATCAGTTGGATTCATAAACTACACTGTCTCGGCTAGTCATATCTGCAAAAATATTTACTTTGCAGTGAACTGCACGCTTGTGGTGATATTTTGGGTTCCACACCTGGACTAATCGCTTTATGTCCGTCATCGACATAAAGCACATCGTCAGACCAGTAAAGAACAAGTTTGCCTACAAGGAGGGAGAGATCATTAGGGCGCAGTTTGGCAAGAAAAACAGCTACAAAGCTGTCATCTGTGAAATACACCGTAAGTATAGATCTGTCAAAAAAGTTGGAAACACGTTTGTACAGTAGATCTACAGGTGTATTTCTATATGAAATTTGACGTGATAAATGCGCCCCCGCCCCATCCCCAAGAAATATTCTGTTACTGCCCTTGCTGCCAGGGCTTTTTTCACTGAGTGGGGAAGGGGCCCAGGCCCTTGATTTTGGGGAAAATAGGCTACGTGTTTTGGTAAAAGGGGAATAAAAATCCTGAGGTAAAGACCAATTTAGGGGAAAACTGCACAATTCTGAGAAATTTTCTGAGGGGAAGGCACCTGTAAAAGGCCCCTGCTATAGAAGGAAGAAAAGCCCTGGCTGCTATTTTACACATGTTGAATTACCAGGTTGGCTTGGGTACCGTAATTATCACGAAAATGCAATATTTAATATTGAATGACATTGGCCGATTATGGTTGGCCATCTCAACCAAAAATAATTAATTTAGCCGCGGTGTAAATATTTAAGCTCCAGCGTAAATGTTATTTGACCCGCGATTAAAATATTTAGGTCCGGCAAAAACTGCAAAATATTCAGTGGCAAAGCGGTGTGTGGGGGTATTCGTCACTCCTGTGACAGAGCTCTAGTTTTATTTGTGACTGATTTATGCCCCTTTTTAACTTAGAAGTTTTTATTTTCTTTGCGAGTTCATATCTCCAATACTATTGCAGATATTCGGTTGAAATTTCACACATGTCTCCGGGTTAATACACAGTATCATACCATCAAGGCTCATAACTCTGTAAGGCATTTTCTAGAATTTTCCCCCTTTTTGAACTCAGAAAATTTGAACATTTTGTATGTAAAGATTTTAGTTTTGACAAGTATTTGTGGAATTATTCTCTGTTTTCAATTTTTAAAATTAACATTGAAAGCTTATATTATACTATCCAGCACTGAGAATAGTTGAGCGCGCTGTCTTCGGACAGCTCTTGTTAAGGGTAGTTATACCCATGTGTGCTTATAAGAGCTGTAGCGAGTACTCTGGCATCCAAGAGTCTGTCCTGAAAAATGAGCACAAATATTGGTAACCACAGAGAATCAGATCGTTATATCACAATAGTTATGAAGATTGCTTTTAAAATTACAAATGTAGTAAGTTTTCGATTAAACACATACACCACTGCCTGAAAAATATACATTTCATTCTGTCGATTCTGTGTATGCATCAACAAGAAAAAGAAAAAATATAATCTTACATAAAACTGGTATAGACGCGTACATGGGCTTACTGAATTACCATTAGACTCTAGTTTGATATAGATTACAGTTTGAAATATTGTTTGTCAGTTTAAGTTGGGCTTATATTCATAAAAGTAACAGGTGAATCAAGGTTTGATTCGTGAATTGTAAGCCTGGACTCGTGGGTCAGATCTGATCATCACATGCCTAGCAATCCACAGTCCTAGACTGCCCCTAGTATTTTGGAATACCAAGTTTAGTAACCATCTGCAAGTTTAGTAACCATCTTCATGTTGTAAGATTTAGTAATATTTGACCCCTACTGTACCCATGATGGTGATATTAAATGGGGTTGCCTAAAAGGGGCTTGAAACAAACAAAAAAGTGAGAAAAAGAGTAGTAATATGGGGTGATTTTCATCTAATGGTGATTTTCATTGAATAAGGGTTATTACTTGTCATATTTCAGTTACTATTGTTGAAGACAGTAAGGCTGGACATCTTCTCATGAAGCCAAGACCAGAAAGTATTACCAGCATGGAAACTGACAGTGTTAAAAAAATGTATTATCTAGGTTTATATACAGGGTTTTGTTGTGTACTTCTCGATATGTACTACCCTGTCTGTACTGTATGTTCAATGTCTGAGCTAGGTACATGGCAAAATTAAGTTTGTAAGACTATATATAATACTGGTAGTTATTATGCTACACTTCAAAGAAGGTGTATATATTGCTTTGCACATGTTGATTGTTAGACCAAATGGTCTCCGATAAATTAAAACTAGAAAACGCTTGCGCCTAGGTTCCTCAAACTTGGTAGGCAGGTTGCCGTTGGTCATGGCCCGTATTGTTTTTGAGGCCAAAGGTCAAGGTCACAATGTTTGTCATGACTGGTAGATGTAGATGACCCGTATTGTTTTTGAGGTCACCAGGTCAAGGTCACAGTGACTTGAACAATAAAACAGTTTCCAATCAAAAACTAGAGAATGCTTTGGTCTAAGCATATCAAACTTGGTAGGCAGGTTGGTCATGATGTTAGATGAACCCTATAGTTGTTGAAGTCAACAGGTCAAAGTCTGAGGTCACCAGGTCAAAGTCACATTGACTGATCAGTTAATTGGTTTCCGGTTAATAACGGCGGGTGTTGAGGGATACTCTATGATCAGGGTTGCCACCTACCTTGAAAAATCAGGGAAACTTGTTTTTTAAGATCAGTGAATTGGTAGAGAATTTTGAAAATTGGTAAGTCAGTGAAAAATGAAAATTGCAGGAAAGGTGGGAGGGGGATGATTTTCCTGAATCAGATACAAAATCCGGTGACTGTTGCAGTCTCCAGGCAATATAAGTAAGTGTTGACTATATGTAAATGTCTCTCGAACTTAGTAGACAGGTTGATCATTACCAGTAGATAATCCCTATTGTTTTTGAGGTCACAAGGTCAAAAGACAAGGTCACAGTGATTTTGAACAGTAAAACCGTTTTTGAACCACCAATAACAAGGGAATGCTTGGTCCTAGGTTCCTCAAACTTGGTAGGCAGGTTGGTCATGACCAGTAGATGAGCCCTATTGTTTTTGAGATCACTAGGTCAAGGTCACTGACACTAAACGCTTGGGCCTAGGTCTCTAAAACTCTATAAGCAGGTTGGTCATGAGCAGTAGAGGGAAGCATATGTTTATTAAACGTTTCTTGTTTTGCATTATTTTGGAAAGATTGCATTACAAATATGTCTTACGAATGCTGGTGTGCAAGAAAAACTATCTTTGTTCAGATCAGATTATAGTATTCATTACCTCAGGTATTACTTCTGTACAGGAGAAAATTTTGTATGTGTCCCGAGATGAGTACATAAAGTATGTATACATGCATTGTACTGATTAAAGTTTTTCTTCTGTTTAGGGATTTTGACGAACTTCAAGATCAGGTTAGGCGCTTAAAGAAGAGGGTTCGGGAACTCGAAAGGTTCCAATCTGCCTGAAGGATCAATCCTGTCCAGCCATTCAGAAAGTCCTAGTAGCCCTTCACAGAAACCGTGTGAGGAGTATAATGGCTATACAGAACCACAACTGAAGGATATGATTTGTCACGAGGACAGCCTTTTTTAGTGCTGTAAAAAACTTCTGCTGGCTCTGTTTTCCACTGCTTACATTACTACCCATAGTGTAACTGGTAGGAGAGCAAACACCAGCACAGAGCCCAAACCCAAATTTGATCCAAGATTGTATGCTTGCTTAAGCAAAGTGTTAAAAGAAAAGTTTCCTGGCACTAAAGACACAAAAATAACATTGAAGGTGCAAGATGTTCAAAAGAAATGCAAAAAAGCTAATCAGTAAAATGAAGGTTTTACGCAATAAATTTTTGATTGTTTAATATTGTTCCTAGTGTAGATTTTTATTCCTCAAAGCAGCCTTTATTAATAATGGTGAAGGTGCATTAAGTGTTATAAATACTTGTTCATCTGTGGGTATCAGAAATTACGGTATGTGTTTTGGTCAAGATGGATTGAAATTTCTTTCAAAGGTTGAAAACCTAATTTTGGAGGCATTTTCTGCTGCAAAGCTCTGAAGCCTTTGTATTTAGTGCTCATATGATATACAGTGATCAGTAGTTGTCTGTGTTCTAATAATTATATTCAAATAGCACGTCCATTAACCATGGTTGAACCAAGTTCATTAACCATACTCTCACCATGTTTATTCATGGTTAACCATGTTCATAGACCATGTCCTAATTATAGTTTGACCATGGTTCTCATTTAACCATGTTCATAGACCATATCTTAATCATGGTTGAACATGTTCTTAACCATGTTCTAATCATAGTTTGACCATGGTTCTCATTTAACCATGTTCATAGACCATATCTTAATCATGGTTGAACCATGGTCAACTTTTAACCATGGTCAACCATGGTTGGCAATTTGTTATTTTGTTAAACCGTAGTAAAACCAAGGTCATACAACCATAGGTCAACCTAGGTTGACCATGGTTGGCAATGGTCCATTTCGCAGGGGATGTTCAATGAGATATTTTACTTGACATAAGCAAATACCTAAAATAACGAGATAGTTTAGATATTTCAACGTGAGAACGTGATTTTAAAGCTATGAATATAAATATAAACAAATGACTTTAACTTCTAGATATATATGTGACAGAATGTAACTTGATATCGACATGATATCATTCGTAATTATATTAGCCTTCCGTCCATAAGTTTTTGGTGGTTTCAGTACAATTGAAATCGGTTATTTCCGTGGTTTGGACGGACCGGGTTTTATTAATACAACCGTAACCGCAAAAAGCCTCTTCCCTCCTGCTTTCCGAGTAGATACTGACATCTTATTAATGTTTCTACTGGATAAATTAAATGCGCCGAATGAAATAAAAAAAACAAAAAAAAAACAATTCGGTTATGTCAATGGCCTGTCATTCAGTTACAAATCGATGAATTTCTTAAAGAAATATTTAATGTAAGTAGTATTCTACATAATGATTGACATTACGACAATTTCCTCATATTGCTGTAAATACTATGTCAGGATTTGACGAATATGCGTGTTATCGCTTTGTGTGAATTAAAACCTGCGCTTAGTTAAGTGGCAGGGGCCTGTTTCGTATTATGGTCTTGTACGATTTTTTTTGGTACAGCAGGTAGATGTACTGTAAAGGTATTTATATTCAAATGGTTATTCATAATGTTTATAGAATGAAGGACTCTTGCGTACGAGAAATTACTGTGTAAAATAAACTAATGCTTGAAGCTCCATGTAGATGGCCGGGTCTAAAATCTTACCTGAGATACCGGAACTCAGATAAAATGGAAATGGTCATCCATCTATCCAGATTTAGCTCAAATTTGTGGAAAAAGTGCATGGTTACAAATATGGTCGCAGGCTTTATAAATATACATATGTTTTAGGCCAGTCATTTGCAGATAATAAGGTACAGGTCGCACAAGGAGTGTATTTTAGACCATTTTTTGTCTCAAAATTTAGTGTCCTGAAACTGGTGTTTCACTCTTTTTTATCATAGAAACAACAGAATCCGTTCGGCAGGCTAAACATGTCACATGATGAAGCGCAACAACAAAATTTATTTCTTTATATGGTAAACAATTGTTGCGCTATAGCATAAAATGAAAGAAAGTTATATTTAGTCTCAATCTTGGAATAATTATTGGTTATTAGATTTGTATAAGAATTGAGAAAATACGCTGGAAATATGCTTCGGATCCTCGGCGACGTATGGGCGGAATATTATTCCGAGGAATATGGAGTGCCCATTTCTAGATGCAATACAAATATTTGTTTTTTACATTCACAAAAGTATATATTATTTCTATATAAATGGTAAAAAGTCCTGTTTATAAAAACTTTTAAACGCAATGGCATACATGAAACTGGAGTTACAAATGACGTCGCAGGCCCTATATTCATATTAATGTAGTTCAAAACTGCTTGGAAAAGAAGTATTTAGCCTTAAAATGACAACAGTAACTCAAAATTGAAAAAAAAGTCCCATCTTTTAAGTTGGAAATTTTTCCAATTTTTAAAGCCGGAAAAAAATCCAACTTTTAAAGCTGGAAAAAATTCCAACTTTAAAAGCTGGAAAAAATTCCAACTCCTAAAATTGGAAAAAAATCCAGTTGGATTTAGAATTTTTTTTTAAACCATTTTCAACTGACTAAAAACATCGTTATTCACTATTTATGTTTAATAGTGTTTATTGATCCTGTTTATAACTGTTTACAAAAAATCTGAATTTTTTTCTGAAAATGTCCAATCGGATTTTTTTCCAGCTTTTTAAATGGGATTTTTTTATTTACTATAATATGGATCTCAAACCCAGACAAAAAGACAGTAAAACACAAAAGTAACACAAATATGCCTTTAAATTTGTTATAAAAAATTCAGCCCGCCAAAATATTGGAAAAATATATCCGATTGGAAATTGGAAAAATCTAATTGGACAATTTTTTAAATCATCATTTTTGTACATAAGAAAATTAAAAATAATGCAAAACTAAATCATTTATTGCCCCTTGTCCCCTAAACTACCATCTAAACTAAAACAGAAGTTTCTAAGTCACTTAGAAATGGTAGTGAAGTT
Organism: Mercenaria mercenaria; assembly: GCF_021730395.1. NCBI lineage: Eukaryota > Metazoa > Mollusca > Bivalvia > Venerida > Veneridae > Mercenaria > Mercenaria mercenaria. The sequence goes on from NW_026459003.1 coordinate 15,818, forward strand.
TGCCAAAATCCTGGTTTTGCAAAGATATCCTGGTGGCTGTTCTATAATTACTGGTTCTTTCCCGGGTTTGGGCATGGGAGTAATTATAGCTTTTCCCCTGGAATCTGAAAAAATACCAGTTTTTCTTATAATATTGTATATTTAAGGAAGAGTATAATGATTCTTGTGGTAAATGTTTTAAAAGTTAATAATGGATTTGGTCTGGACCAGCCGCAGTATCATGACATTTGTCTACAGAGTCAAGTAATTCTGTGAGTGAAAAAGTTTTATTATAATCTTCATCATTATTTGAATCAAAATTTAAAGGTTTACTTTCTTTAGTCGATTTAATGTTTTTAAAGCGTTGATCATAATTGTTTGATAAAGAGGTTTTTTGAAATATTTTTCCCAAGAGTATTGGTAATGTCCTCTTTGGTAGATGCAATAGACTGGTCTGTGTTTGTTAGATAGGAAACATTGGAAGTTTTTCCTTTTCCACTTAATTTACGAATCATTTCTCAGACTTTTTTAACCGACGATCTAGAATTAAGTTTGGAAACGTATGAATGCCACGACTTTTTCTTTGCTTGCTTTATAGTTCGGCGAGCTTTTGCTCAGAATCTTAACTGATTGTAGACTTTTGTCGGCCGTATATTGAATTTTTTAATGCCCGCTTTCGATCAGCGGTCTTACAATCATCATTATACCATGGTTTATTTTTAGGTTTACCGTTTCGTGACGTTTTCGGAATGGATTTGTCTGCAATATCGGATAAAATAACAGAAAACCAATCAGGATGATAAGAATTGGTGAACTTCACCAAAGTGAAATCATTTTTACATAAAAACTGATCTTGTTGCCAGTCAGCTTTATTAAATTTAAAATAAGATGGATGATCTGACGTTTGTAGACAGATACTTGATAAGATAATCGAAAAATTATCACTTCCATGTAAGTCAACCAGCACCCTCCATTCAAAGTCAAGAAAAAGGCTTGAGTTCTGCTCAGCCCGGGGCTAGAGGGCGTGGACGGTAGCATGCATTTCCACTACCGTCCATGAACAGGCTCAATCAAACCGAGCCTGCATCATTTTCGTTTTTGTCGTGTTGAGCGACCTGTGAAGTTTCCACTTTTCTCTATTGGTTAGCAAATTGATAAATGGAGTGAAGAGTAGTGTCCTTTTGCAGGATGAATGTATGTTTTGGAGTTATCAATTAATAAGCAGAGAATTTCTCTCTATAAAGGTTTCAATAATTTGACATCCAGTATTGCTATCAGAACAGCCGACCATTTAAATCTCCCAACAGAATAAAAGGCTGCGGTAGTTGATTGATAAGGTAGTGAAGATCCTCAAGATTAAGTTTATATTTTGAAGGTATATATATATTGAACAAAATGTAATAGGTCGATGGATAGTAACATGTAATGCAACTGAATGAATAGTAGTATCCAAATCAATTTCTCTATGCGGACATGCATTTTTTATTAAAATTGATGCTCCACCAGAAGCCCTTTCTGAACTTTTATTTATAAAGTTCTACATTGAATAATTTTTAAAAGATGTATCCAAGACGGATTGTATTTTGACAGAAGAAGGAGAATTTCATTATAATTGGTTTAAATCGACGACAGTTCAATTAGATTATTTTACTCGACATAAAAATGTTTATCTGGAAATGTTGTAATCACATTAATCAGTCTTCTCAGGAGAAGGTTAAGGGGGTAGGGCTGGAGGTCTGGACGAACGTCCATCCTCCTCCTCCATATCTATATCTAATACTAGATGTTAAAACCGGTTGTAGCGCTTAACGGGATCATTAGATCCCTTCCCCGCTCCACCGGTATTCAGTTCATTTTTTAGGTGTTTTATTCACCTTTGCTGCTGATGAAGTACTTGTTGAATGTTTAGTATGTTGTGGCTGTGGTTTATAATTAGGAGTGTTTTGTATTGCAGACGATACTTTAGCTGGAAGGTTTTTCTGTACATTTGTTGGTTGCGTACTGGGTATCGAAGCTGGAGTAGGCAATTTTGGTAAAGTGGATCTGTTTGATTAAACGCATCAATACACTGTGTTGCTTTGAAAGAGATTTAATTATTGATGATTAAGTTGGTGCGAGTGTTGGAGATGTAAATTTAGCATTAAATTTGGTAATCTGTCTTGCTTTTGGAAATTCAATGCCCTTTGTGAATTTGACATGATGAACCTCCTTCTCGATTTTCCATGTCTTGCAGTCAGGAGGCTTTGCTGAATGTGGCTCTCTGCAGTTCACAAAACGCAACGGACGACTGCAGGTGTCATTTTCATGAGAATGGCCATTTTCGCCGCATTTAAGGCAAATGTAATCACCTTTGCAGTTTTTCTCTTCGTGCCTGAACTTAAAGCAATTGTAGCATTGAAGAGGATTTGGTATATATGTAGTAACTTTTGTCATGAGATAGTCAACTTTTATAGATGAAGGAAGAAAAGGTATATACGCCTAAAGTAAGAATGATAGTGTTTGTGCTAATTTCTTTTCCTAATCGTTTAATTGATGCGTCTAGCAGCAGTGACATGTTGTTCAGTAAGGCCTTGCACAATTTCCGTCTCTGATACCCCAGCAAGATCAGAAGAGCGAATGACTCCCCTTAAGAAATTCAAAGTGCGGTGTGCAATGCACTTACATGACCGGTTGAAGAAGGATGTTTCACTTAGTAAATTGTGAGTATGTGCTGCTTTTTCTACTTAACAAACAGATCCCCTGTGCGTAATATTTTGACGGACTTCTGTACACCCGCTATTCTTTTGGAGTGTTTTTTTTTTCAATTACGAATGGAGAAAGACTTGTCAAATGGAATCTCGGAAACGCCATGTTGGATGTATATGGTCGGTGAGAAGGCTTCTCACCTTCCGTGCCGTCAGAGTTTGTTTTGGTATGAGCTCGTTGATTTTTATTCTGCGTTTCCATGGTAAATTATTTAGATTCGTCACTCGCAGCATATAAACAGAGCGGATATCCAGCTCAAACATGTTAGTGAGTGAGTTGGGTTTTACGGCGAATCGACACAAAAGGTCATATATCGCCGATCATACATGTTAGGGATACTACATGTTAGGGATACTGTATTGATATACTCGGCCAGGTATTTCGCAATCTTGTTTATAAAAATGCAATAAGGGGATTCAAGGGATTGATACTTTACCCAACCAACTTACGCTAAGCCACCGCCTTCTTGGAAATAGAAATACATATTGCAATAAAATGTTCAATACATTTTTGTGAAAAGAAAACAACAACAAAAAAACAACAATAGAAAATTGTGCAATATAGAAATGAAAACATATAGATTCAGTTTAGCATGAAGAATAAGAAGATGTAAGCGTAGTTAAAGTGAGATTTCCTAGGACTTGGCATGACAAGCCGATTAATCGTATCGGACCAATACGACCGCCAGAAACGTCTACACCAAATTAAAGACCAAATATGTGTATTGGCACTCACACCCCAAAAAGAGGATGCAAACATGTAAATAAGCATGCATCACCTCCCCGGGGTGCTATGGGGCACCTCAACATCCAGGACCCTCTTCTCCGGTTTAAGGGCCTCCACCCATGGCAAACGGGCGGCTCCATTTTCGGGGGAGTCGTACCCCTCTGCATGGAGATACAGCCGGCAAGGGGCCCCCATGGATTATAAGGAGCGACAATTAGACATAATTCTAACCAAACAACAAAGCGTTCATTTCTTTAAAATCTTAAATTAGGGTGATGGGAAATAATTGTTCCTTTGGTCGATGCATGTATTTGTTAATCATAGATCATACGTTTGTCTGAAATAAAATAACATTGCCTATACTATTTTGGTTCAAAAACAATGTCAACAATAAACAAATATCATTCTACTTAAAGGTACAGTCAAATTAATGTCAAAGATCAACAGTTACTAATAAAGTTATATAGTATATTTAGTCCCATTCACATTTTCCGGGTTCCATCTTTACAACTATATTTTACTGACTTAGACCTTTGCTTGTACGTATTTTTCTCATCACTTCCATTTTAATGTTTGCCCGAATTCTGATGTTTCAAAAGAAAACAAACTGTCATAAGCTTTAGGCAGAATGAGGAAGGAGGTCGACTGTTTTCTTTCTAATAGACTATTTGTAACGTGACGGGTCTCTTTCTGTAGTGTAAAGAAAGAACGGCTGCATGCTTCACACAGAAACCGTTACCTTTCACAAGTAAAATGGTTCCTGTAGATAATTATTCCGTCTTTGTAGTTTTCTTTTGTTGATGTTTGGCTCATATATTATCATTTCATCGATAAGGACAGGAAAAGTAAAATTAAATAGTTTACTTTTTTGTAAGTTACCATAGCTTCTCAGTCATATACTTCAATTTGTAAGTAAATATGTTGCTCAATAGATCAGGGGCCGTATTCATAAAGCATCTTAAGTATAAGTTTTGACTAAAGTTGAAGATTTTACTTAAGTTTATGGTGATTTCAGCTTAAGTCTAAGTAAAACACTTAAGTCCTATTCATAAAACAGCTTAAACTTAAGATACGTAAGAAATTACTTAAGTCAGAAAACAAAATAGCGTCGTGAGTACGATTAAAGTGTTGTTTTTCAGATGAAAGCACTTTAAACATAATTGTGCATGTTGTATCTATCTGAAATTAATGTTGTTTTTTTTTAATGTTTTCGTCCGCAATAAAAGCCAAGAATTACTTATTAGGTTGTTTTATGAATAACAAATATACTTAAGTAAAATAAATTTCTTACCTAAGTAACACTTAAGTAAATAATCAATTTCTTATACTTAAGATGCTTTATGAATACGGCCCCAGAAGCCCGACCGATGTAATTATTTTATAATTAATACATAAGTTTTTCAGCTATCCGTCTATTAAAGTTTTAACTGTGTTACGTTACTACAAAATATGATAAATGTCGAAGACAATTTTGTACTCTTTTACCTCTACAAAAACTGGGTCTCGTTTCACTGTGAAAGGACTTTATGAACAGCATTCATCTTGAAATGCATTGCCATATTTTTGTAGCGGTTTCAGATGTTAAGAATATTTATGTAACTGACATACCCTGTTTGATTTAACACGTCTTAGATGTTTATAGAAGCAAAAAAATTTAAAAAAGGGCATGGCATAATTTAAGTAAAATACTGAGTTTTTAAAATGTATAATACCATTTTTTTTTTAAATCTGATACTTTTTTCTGTCTTTAACGTTTCAAATCTATTTCTCGAAGGAAACAATAGTCTAGTTTTTTCATAAGGTTAACGCGATAAAATATAAACTTCAGCAAACGAGATATTGATTGAATATTTACGTTTTATGTTGCGAGGTTAATGAAGGCCATAAGTTTAACAACTGAGAAAGATTATCTGACTAAGTTTAAATATGCTCTCCTTTTCTTTTGTGTCGTAGTGTCATATACTACTTTTAAATAGGGCTTAACCTAGTGTAGGTGACGTTAAAATACATGCATGAGTAGTTTTCAAAACGTTTGACGTGATTTATTTGCTAACAAAACACTTCTTGTAAAAAGGTAACTCCGTCAACTTCTACCTCAATGTTAGGAAAAATATGGATCACTCTTCCGAAGAAAAATTAATTTTGTTGACACCGAAGCGGGTATATCTCTAAATTATCTGTTAGTATTGCAGTATGAGATACCCCACCCTGCTTTATTTATGTGTCTATGACAATCACAATAGATTCTTATTTCATTTGTGGACATAAACATTTAATGGGCTTGAATTTATGCTTACTATAACTATCATAACGCGTACAAACAGACGGTAGAAGCAATACATAAAGGAAAACTCTAACCATTATTTTCCTTCCTGGTCGTGAAAACGGACGACATTCATAATTCTTATGCCTATATCAGAACTGTTATTACTAAAATATGATACTGCTGTATCGTAACAATACATCTCCATGCATTACATCCATATTTTGCATCGCAAGTAACTCCAGTTCGTCTAAAATCAGGGTATTACTAACTGATTTACATTGAACAGACAACTGCCGATCGGATATGACAAATGCTTATTTCTATTATACAAAACCGTTTCAATCACCCGAACTGGTCGGAAAATAAAGAGAAGAACTGTGATGTTTGCTTCGGCGTTTCTAAAGCCTTTCGCTATCCTAACTAAACCAGAATAAGACATTTTGTGGAGTCAACGGATCCGCAGAGACGTTTTACGGAACTATATTTGCATTTTACGGATCTTTGTCTTGTACGGCGTATGAATTGCTGAGTAACTGATCTGACGGCATCCAGCGATTGGCTAACGGGAGAGGAACTGCAGAATCATTGGCTAGCGGCAACACACCTTCTTTCAAAGATTTCTACGCGGGAAACTATAAATTCAGGCCCGAACTGTTCATTACTAGCTTCCAATCCGTTAAACACGGAAAACAAACAAAGATAAAAACTAAGACACTGGACCCAGAAATCCGCTAAAACCGTAAGAAATCTAAGACACATAAACAATACTCAAAGTAGTTTACACTCAAGAACATTTTATTATAACTTCTAACGGATTTTCAGTAAATACGTACAACCCTATATAGTTAACCTTGAATGTGTACTGTAGTTCATATGTACTGTCCGTCAATTCCGTTGAGTCGTTTTGCTATAAAAATAAATATATCTTCAACTAGAAAGTATCGTTAATTCCGTTATATAAACGCCCAAAGAACTCTCAACAACATTTTATTATAACCCATAACGGATTTTCAGTAAATACATATAACCCGGTAAAGTAATCTTTGGATGTGTACTGTAGTTCATCCATACTGTCCGTCAATTCTGCTGAGTCGTTTTGTTATAAAAATAAATATATCTTCAACTAGAAAGTGTCGTTAATTCCGTTATATAAACAACCAAAGTACTTCCATTGACGTGCCTAACAATTTGGTGTCAGAAGTGGCGGATATTATTCTGACTAATATCTAAAACTAAATACGGAACTTTCGGTCATTTCGTGTATTTTCGGTGTTTATTGACTGTAAGAAACGAACTGTAAATCTTTAACGGATTGAACGGAAAACATTCGACGGATTTTACGGGAGATGTTAACGGATTCAACGGATATTTTCAACGGATTCTACGGACATTTAATACGGATTTATGAACAGAAAGGCTTTGTTTATTTGTGTCTTTCGGCCCCTTAGGGTAAGGTTATAGACCTGGAAGCTCCCTGTTATATCAGGATAGGTCTGACAATTTAAATCTTTCATATATAACACTATTATTTGTGGGTCAAAATGGGTGATTCGGATTCTGAAGTAGAGTTTAACATTGGTCAAGGAGATCAAATAGATAGACCGCAGTCACCATTAGTACAAAATCAAGACGAAAATAATGGACATCACGACGACGGACGTTATAATAAAGATAGAAGACATTATTATGCCGACCATGCTACACGGCCACATATTGTTATCAAGCCAGACTCTTTTACTGGAGATCAGGACTGGGAACAGTATAATTCACATTTTGAAGACTGTGCCGAGTTAGGACAGTGGTCTGACAGAGGGATGCCACTTACACTTGCGGCAAGTTTAAAGGGTCAAGCTAGGTTATTCTATACTAGTCTACCACAGCATGAAAAGAGGTCATACCGTGACCTTTCTCTTCCTTTAGAGCAACGGTTTGGCACTTCCCGTCAGCAAACCAGATGGTTATCAAAGTTTCAAACTCGTTCAAGACTCCATGGGGAACACATCGCTGCATTTGGAGATGATCTACGTCTGCTTGCACAAAAGGCATATAACAACTTAGAACCTGAAGCTCAAGAGATGCTAGCATTACAGCAGTTTTACAAGGCTCTGTCAGTAGATATGAGGTGTCGATTAATGGACAGAGATTGTAAATCAATTAGAGAAGCTGTCGAGGTAGTTGAAAGGTACGAAGAGTTGGTGGGCGAGGATTATTCTCAAGACAGAAGAAGAAATATGGTCAGACAGGTTGGCAGTGAGGGTAGCAGGGAAACTACAGAACCCAGTAACCGCTACAGTAGAAGAGACAGTGCAGGTAAATCAGATCTTGATTTGCAGAAGACATTGAGATCTATTCAATACAGACTGGACAAAATTGAAAGGGGTCAACAACATAACAGACAGACTGGAACAAGGGCATGTTTCATTTGTAATTCACAAGACCATCTATACAGAAGTTGTCCCAATCGTGGTAGGCAGAACAACAGCAGCAGTAGCAACTCCACAAGTCATGGAACCAGGAATTCGGGAAACGGCAACCCGTCCACTCTGTAGGTCGGGAGGGGGCGAAATCATTTAGTCAAAGACCTGCATTTAACAAACAAACAGAAAGTAAGTTTATTGTTAACCTAGAAAATAGTAAAACCATGAAAGAACATAAAAGTAATACAACTGTTAACGACTCTCTCTGTATAGAAACACCAAGGATTGGTCAAATAGGTAACAAGGGAAACAAACTTGATAACGGTATGTATGTTAGGGGTGAAATAAACAAAATGCCTATTAACTTATTACTAGATAGTGGGGCCACCGCAACTTTAATTTCAAAGACTGTATTTGACAAAATGCAGTATGGTTCTTTACAAGAAAGAAATATGGAAATACATGGTGTAGATGGTAGTAAAATTCATGTATTTGGTCGTAGTAATTTTGAGGTACAATTAAGCGACGTCTTAGTAGACATCTGCGAATTAATCCGATACCGAATCCGAGGTTGTAATCCGATGTTCATACTGTATTTTAAGGGATAATCTCAAAACATTTAAATGCATTTGCCATCGGAAGTATTGGTCAATTTAATTCAGTGTTTTATTTTCAAAAAACAACATTAGACCAAACAAAACATGTTTGTTTCCGGTAACATGCTAAAAATAGGGTAGGTAGGTCGGTATTTTTTTTTACATTTTCATTGTGTTGGACCATTTGGAAATTATATTTGTGTCAAAAAATGAACACAAATAAGGGTGTTATGCCTTTAGAGCATTGATCAGTAAGTTGATTTCTAACATTATGACCATGTAAAAAGCATAAAAAAGTGCAGTTTGGCATCATTTTCTTAAAAAGTTGAGAAAAATCTCCAAGGCCATAAAACATTGAAGCCAGGCCAAATATTTAGGGTAGGCCAGGATACCGGAAACACTTTTTCTATGCCCCATAATATTTGGTCGTTACTGTTAATACAACAATGAAATTTAGTTGACACTATTCTGTCAAGTGTTAAGAAAAAACCACACAAGACGAAGATTCTGTCTCGGACGTTATGACCTATTATCCGAGGAAACACAAAGGGCGGACAGCAGACATCTTCTTTTCTATTTCTGACACCATGTCGTACGTTATCCAGAGAGTTCCTTGTAAATCTTGAACTAAGGGGTGTATATTATCCTAATACCTGAGTTGTTTCGTGGAGCAAATGAGAGATGAATCTTTTATGTCATGAAAATAAAGATTAGATTTTCTTAAAAACTTCAGTAAAGAATTTAGCATAACACGTAAACGTGTTATAGTTATTTTTTAATTTCTTACACATATAATCCTGAGCATATTAAGCTCACCTATCATTCTGTACTCGTATTGTATCTATAATCATGAGACGTCCGTCGTACGTTCGTCATCAGTCCCATTACTTAACCACAGAGTCAGATTACTCCATAATCTCACATCCCCTTTCTAAATTCCAGTTTGTTTACTACTGTTCATTGTTTTCTCGTTTAGGGCAAACTCATTACTTAATCTGGGGACCAAACGCCGCTCTTCAAGGCATTACACGCCGCAACACGTGTATCATTGAAAGTTCGATGTTCATCGCCGTTTGAATATATCTTCGGATGTCTCTAAATTGCTTTTCATCATGTGTAAATGTTCAGTTCTGCTCAACCCGGGGCTTGAGGGCGTGTAGGGTAGCATGCATTTTCACTACCGTCCATGAACAGGCTCAATCAAACCGAGCCTACAACATTTTCGTCTTTGTCGTGTTGAGCGACCTGTGAAGTATCCACTTGTTTCTATTTTGTCCAGACATTACAGGAAAATTTCTTGTAGATGCTCTTTTCGATAATGAAAATATTGAGTCATCCATGCAGAGTTCTGGTTGCAATAGCATTCAAAATTAAGAACTTTTCTCCTTACTGACTCCTTTTTCAACATATATTCACAGAAATCGTACCTTCACCAACATTTCATTAAGTCCTGACCGCAAGTTTCTTGTATAGAATGGTCGCATTTTTCTTAGGCTGTGTTGCATAAATTTTTATTAGGTGGCCTTAAGATCATTCGCTATGTTAAACATGACCGTGAGGGGCAAAAAAGGTTTCCATATAGTCTATAACTATAACGGAACTTTTGAGAATCGCCTTTTTCAAGACTGCTAAGCTGATTAAAATATGATTCCACGGAAAGTTTTTTGTTTTTTGTGAGCCTTTGTCAGATTCATTCAGATCATTTGGTACATTAAAGAATGTGACTGTCAGGGAGCGGAGAAGAGTTTACTTACACAGTAGGAGCCTAAAATTCTGAGGTCTTCTTTGTCATAAATCTTTTACTCTGCATTTATTGTCCATTTATTGAGTATATATTTTATACAAGCACGTAAGTTCAAAATAATTTAAACGACATTTTTTAAACAAATAATCAAGGCCTTCGAGTGAGTGGATTATTGTCTGATTTAACACGGTTCAGAGTTCAGACAACGCGTAGGAATTGAACCACGAGGGCGTTAGCCAAAGTGGTTAAATACTGAAGCTAAACTAAACCTACAGAGACAGCAAAATCATCAATGGAATCCGTATCTTTTACTTTATTTAAAGTCAAAGTTCTCCATTGCAATGGAATTTGCCTATTTATATGGTAGATGGGTCTAACAAAAATCAGCAACATGTTTGTGCTCATGGCAATTAAAGTGTATTAACCATGTATTTTGAAATAAATAATGTGACAGGTTGAGTTCCATATATATGAATTGAACGACACTTTAATGCAAGATATATACCTATATAGCATGTATAGATATCATATTTGTGAGCTACGGAACTATTAACATAAAAAGTAAAAAGTGTTCTATTTGGACGACAGTCTAGTAAATATGGTAGTCAGTTTAACAAAATATCTAGTCAATCGACAAAAACAGCTCAACGTTAAATCGTTAGTCAAGAACCATTATTGACATTTGAACCACTAAATATTTTGAGAAAGTCCCTAAAATATACCCCATGTCAGATTCGGATTCGGCATCGGATTAATTCGCAAATGTCTAGTAGAACATTCAATCATTGTATGTGATGTGTCAGTAGACGGAATCTTAGGTCAAGATTTCATCCTTAAACATGTAAAAAGTTGGGATTTAGATACATTTCAGTTAAAAATGCGATCAGGAGAGAACATTCAGTGTTACGCGAGTGGTGAAGCTGAACGGGTATGTCGGGTGGTGGTAAGTGAAAAAGTTGAACTCCCTCCTAACTCTTTTAGCTATGTTAAAGTAGCAGTGCATGATGGAGACCAGTCAGCCAAGACAGGGTATATTGAAAGTGTTTCCGAAAAACAGACTGAGATAAACATAATCGAAGGAATTATAGATCCACATCAAGATGATTTAGGTATAGGTGTTGTAAATAAAAGTGATGTAACAGCCATTCTAAATCCTGGGGACGGACTTGGTCTATGTAAATCAACATATGAAGAGACTCAGGAGGAAGTACATCTTTGTGCACGAGCTGAAACACTAATCACAGAAGATACATCAGAATATATACCAGAACATTTAAAAGATCTATATGAAAAGAGCTGTGAACATTTAAGTAGCGACGAGAAACAACGCCTTGCCTCACTCCTGTGTAAATATGAAAATGTGTTTGCAAAATCATCAGATGATCTTGGTTGCACTAACAAAGTCAAGCATGCAATAAATACTAGAGATGCTACTGCTATCCGCCAACCAGCAAGACGACAACCGTTTGGAAAAAGGCAAACAGAAAAAGAAGAAATTGACAGAATGTTATCTAAGGGAATCATAGAACCTTCAAACAGTGCCTGGTCATCCTCTATTGTTTTGGTAACCAAGAAAGATGGCTCAACTCGCTTCTGCGTGGACTACAGAAAATTGAATGACGTCACGGTCAAGGACGCTTACCCTATTCCAAGAGTCGATGAATGTCTAGACGCTCCAGCTGGCTCTAAGTGGTTCAATACTATGGACCTATGTTCTGGTTTCTGGCAGATCGAAATGAGTGAGGACGACAAATTAAAAACAGCCTTTTCCACATCGTATGGTCTTTATCATTTCCGTCAGATGCCATTTGGCTTAGTCAATGCCACTTCGACGTTCCAATGACTGATGGAAGAGGTTTTGCGAGGGCTACAATGGGTAGAATCTCTGTTATACATCGATGATATAATCACTCCTGGTAAATCAGTTGATGAGTGTCTAGAGCGACTGGAGGACGTATTCAAAAGGCTACAAGAAGCAAACTTGAAGCTGAAGCCGTCAAAATGTCTGTTGTTCCAAAAGTCGGCAACGTTCCTCGGTCACAAGGTATCTGAAGATGGTGTGCATACTGATGAAGCCAAGATATCAGCTGTGAGAGATTGGCCAGTACCAGTAAATGTAAAACAGGTGAGAAGCTTCTTAGGACTGGCTTCCTACTACAGAAAATTTGTTAGGGGGTTCGCCGACATTGCAAGGCCATTGCACAAGATTTGTGAAAAGAGGGCAAAGTTTGTATGGGGTCCTGAATGTCAAGAAGCTTTTGAAAAACTCAAAAGTGCTTTAATTACTGCTCCAGTACTTGCGTATCCTCAGTTGGGCTGTAAATTCATACTAGACACAGACGCGAGCGACAAAGCGGTAGCTGGAGTATTATCACAAGAGCAGGACGGTAAAGAAAGGGTTATCGCATACATGAGCAAAACCATGAACGTCCATGAACAGTCCTACTGTATAACAAGAAAAGAGCTTTTAGCAGTTGTGGTATCTCTCAAAAACTTCCATTCATATCTCTACGGACAGGAAGTTCTTCTAAGGACAGATAATGCAGCAGTTAGTTGGATGCGAAGTCTCAAGATGCCAACAGGTCAAGTAGCAAGATGGCTCCAAGAACTGGGAAATTACAATCTGGTAGTCACACATAGACCAGGAAGAGTTCACAACAATGCAGATGCCCTATCACGGAAACCTTGCAAGTCTTGTATCCGACAACAAGATATCAATAAAGACACTGCAAATACCGATGAACATAACACTGAGGATGACAGTGAAGAAACAGAACAAGTACTACGAGTAACAACAAGACAGGCATTAAATCAGGAGAACACTGAAGGCTTGACACACCATCATGTACTTCTTGATGGGTGGGAACCAATAGAAGTAGGCCAAGAACAGATGAAAGACCCTAACATTGGACCGATACTAGATGCAAAGATTTCTGGCAAGGAAAGACCAAACTGGGCATCTGTATCAAGTGGCAAGGCAGCCTTGAACACTCTATGGAGACAATGGGACCGGTTAGCAGTACAGTCTGGAATGCTTTACCGAAAGTTCTTGGAAACACCTGGTAATAAAGAGATTTGGCAACTAGTTGTTCCAAGTGCTACACCACCACCATGATGTTCCAACAGCGGCACATCTCGGAGTCGAGAAAACACTTGAAAAGGTTCGACAGGTATTTTACTGGCCTGGTATGTCAGAAGATGTCAAGAAGTATTGCAGGGAGTGTGATATATGCACTTCAAGGAATCTGACAAAGGAGAAGGCACCACTTGGTCAATATATCGTTGCTGAACCTATGGAGCGGGTAGTTATGGACATTTTGGGCCCATTACCAGTAACAAAGTCGGGTAACAAATATGTACTTGTTATGGCTGACTGGTTCACGAAGTGGACAGAATGTGTTGCAATACCTGATCAAGAAGCACGGACAGTTGCAGAAGCTTTCGTGAATAATTTTGTCTGTAGATTTGGTGTACCCCTCCAACTGTATACTGATCAAGGCACCAATTTCGAATCTAAACTGATGGCTGACCTTTGTGACCTCCTTGGTATCGAGAAGACCCATACGACAAGTTTAAGGCCTCAAGCAAATGGTTTAAGTGAAAGATTCATGAGGACTCTTGTATCCATGTTGTCGTCTTACTGCAGTCAAAATCAGAATGATTGGGACTTATACCTACAAATGGTTTTGATGGCATACAGAAGTTCTTGTCATAGTACCACCACGTTTTCTCCAAACAAGATGGTGTTCGGACATGAGAATGTACTGCCGATGAGTGCAATGATAGGCTGCCCGATTCAAGAAGAAAAACACGATTCCTATGACAGCTATGTAGAAAAGCTGCACCATAAAATTGAAGAAGTACACGATATTGCGCGAGAAAATATCAATAGTTCCACTAAATATCAGAAACGTCATTATGATACAAAGGCAAATAAAAGAGTATTGAACCCAGGTGACGTTGTATGGTTGCATAATCCTACCAGGAAGAAGGGTGTTTGCTCAAAGCTCATAAGTAAATGGAAAGGGCCGTATCTTGTGACTGTTAAAATAGATGATCTTATATACGGTGTGAAACGTTCTCCAAAAGATAAAGTTAAGGCATACCACATAGACAGATTACATCGTTACTCTGGAAATAACATACCAGTTTGGATCAAGGTGCAACAGAGAAAAATCTTAAATGAAACCCAGTAGCTAATGTACACTAAAACTGTTAACAAATAAATAAATAAATAAATAAAAAACAACAACAAAAACACGAATTTCGACAGTTAAGACACTGTTATACGAAAACTGATACGCGTGACGGTTTCTTTTTATTTTGCTAGCAGAAACAGTGAGTACAAATGAAACTATTTTTGTAGGAATATTAAGACTTAACAATTTAAGAGGGTTGTACGTTACTTCATTAACTTACCGTAATTAATTTATATGTACTGAAGATTAAATGTCAAGAGAGGATGTTCCTTTGTTAGTAAATTCTCTCATGGTTGATTTCAGACAATGGAGAAATGCTGGCTATGCACTCGAGTGTTTTATAATGTCACGGAACTCAAGGCACATCTTGTCTCTAGCGCACATAGGCGTCAATCTGTTGTGTGTCCCTGGTGCTTTAGGGAAGAGCGTACTTTCACCAGAGTAAACGATCTGTATGTTCACTGCAAACAGAGACACTTTGCAGCTACCAACCACGTACCAAAGAATGTCTTTGGTGTAGCTGCAGGATTTTACATGGCAATCTACCCAGTGGACTATGCAAAAATTGTAACACCATCTCCATGGGACTCCACAGAAGGTATGGAGGTACGGCGCATCATGAGCAAGTGGATTCATTCCTTAGTAGAACCAGCTGTAAAAAGTAGAAATTGGAGGAGGGGTTGGAGGAACGGTCTGAAAGAGAAAGTGTTAGGAACGATGAAGCAAGAAAGTAAAAAGGAGAAGTCGGTCGAGAAACAAACCAGTAAGGAAAGTAAAAGTGAGAAGTCGTCTGAGAAAAAGCCTAGAAAGGAGAGTAAGAAGGAGAAGTCTGAAGAGAAACTAGTCAAAGAAGTAATTAGAAATGTAGAAAAGAAAAGTGTGCAAGAAAGCTATGATGGCGTACTAGACTTGAGTGTTAAGAAAAGAAAAAGGATACAGATTTTAAGTGAAAGCGACAGTGAGGACAGTGATAGTGAAACTAAAAGAAATGATGATGAGGGAAAATTGTGTAAGGGAAAAGAAGGCAGTAGAGATAAGACTAGTAAGCATGAAAGAAAAAAGTTAAAAAGTGGTGATGAAAATAAGGCAGTAGTTAAGAATAACAAGGATGAAAAGATTGCAGAGAAGAAAACTGAGAATAAGTCTGAGGAAAAAGATAATGAGAAAAGAGTGAAGGAACGTGAAGTGGGAAGTAAGCATCAGAATGAAGAGAAACAGCAGAAAAATGAAGACAGTGACGATAAATGTAAGGAGACCACAGGAAGAGTTAATGTGGACATTGAAATTGGAGGAGAGAAGAAGGCTTTACAAGAAGAAATAGAGGAAAGTAATCAAGGAAATGTAAGTGAAGAAGTAAAGGAAAAAGGTGGAAATGAAGGTAGTTTCAATAAGGTGATAGATGATGAAGGAAATAAGCCAGAGTTGACTGATGAGAGTAAAAAGGACGATAAAAGAAAAGACCTGGACGAATATGTAAAAGAGTTGTGGGCGTTAGATAGTGCATATGGAAAAGGAAACCAAATGGAACTGAATGTAAATGAAAAAGGGGACTGTCAAGAAAATGTAAATGATGAGAACAAGATTGATGAAAAGAATGAAAACATATCAGACAAGACAGATGAATGTATAAAAACGAAAGAAAAAGAAGATGAACCAGTAGTAATGACAGAGGAAAAGGAAGTCCAGTTAGCTGTAGCCTCTGTACTAAATGACTATGACAATAAAACAGATGTAGACATAAACAATAATGAGAAAAAGGTAGAAGACATGAAAAATCAAAGTGAAATCCCTGGACAATGTGTAACAAAACAAGAAGAAAAGGCAAAAGTCAGTAAGTCACAATCTCAGAATAACTTAAAAAGAAAATTAAAGTGGGCAAGGGATCCATTGACGGGACAAGTAAGGAAGATAATAGACAAACCATCCAATACATTAAACGCAGATATACCAAACAAGAAACAAACATTAACAGAAGAGAAACCAAAGCCCGAGTATACGTGTACAAAATTAAATCCTGGAACCGAGATGTATAGTCAACAGGCACGGGAACTTTTAAGCACTGGAGTGATGCCACTGGTTCCTCCAGCTAGAAGAGACTGGAATGGACAGAAAATGGAGTTAGACATTGGGGAGAAAACATTAGAATGGCCTCCTAGTGGTTGGTTGAAAATGACACCAGACCGAAAGCTTCTGGCCTAGGAATACATATCAATGCTGATTGAAGAGGCCCTCACGTGTAAACCTGTAGGCTATAGCATGTCCAGATCGTACCTACTGGACAAATACAACTTTCTGGCGTTGCCTGGATCGGTAAAGTCAAGAGTGAGGAACACGAAAAGGCCTCTTGTAAATCTAGGTTTTACCTGTACCAAATGCTTAAAGAAATTGCAAATGGAAAGATCCCGTCCGATGTGGAAGTAGCACAAATCCAGATGATAAACTCTAGAAAGGACCCGCAGGATGCATTGACCTCTTTTCTGCAGAAAATGCATCAAGTTCCATTAAGGTTGAACTGAACATGTATATTTAATGAAAAGAAAGAAACGAAATTATAAGCTAAAAAGTGTGATAAAGTTAAAAACAGTAAGTAAAGTGTTTGAATGAGTGATCCAGTCACATGGTATAATGATATAAAATGGCATAAATAGAGAAAATAGTATAAATATGTATACATGTATATATCAAGTTTCATTAAGATTAAATTGAACAGGGACATTAAATGAAAAGAAAGAAACAAAATTATAACCGATAAAGAGTGAGAGAAAAAAATTAAAACAGTAAGTAAAGTGTTTAAATAAGTGATCCAGCCACATGGTATAGTAATATAAAGTGGTATAAATAGAGTAAATAGTATATATATAAATACGTGATGTCGTTGAGTAAAGATAAATGTAACTTTACAGTGATGGTGATAAATTATCAGAAAAACTAGTACATTTGACATATTTTAAGTTAATGTTGTTTTAAATGTGTTCAATGTTTTAAAGTTTAATTGGGCTTGTTATCAGTTTAATATAGTTTGGAAAAACATTAGTTGTTCAAAGAGTGACTGAGAAGATGTAACAGACTGACTTTACTTAAAAACATGCCCTGTATATGGGTAATGTGTATGATGATCTTTAGATGTTTTCCGGTTAAAGTTGTTTGAAATAATTACAAGTTCATGTGTGTTATTAAATATTATTTTGCTCTACATATTTATATGTGTGCTGTTTTTAAAATGTTTCTAATTGCATATATCATAATTCGGGAGAATTATTTTTGACAAAGGAGGGGGTAGTGCAGTATGAGATACCCCACCCTGCTTTATTTATGTGTCTATGTGACAATCACAATAGATTCTTATTTCATTTGTGGACATAAACATTTAATGGGCTTGAATTTATGCTTACTATAACTATCATAACGCGTACAAACAGACGGTAGAAGCAATACATAAAGGAAAACTCTAACCATTATTTTCCTTCCTGGTCGTGAAAACGGACGACATTCATAATTCTTATGCCTATATCAGAACTGTTATTACTAAAATATGATACTGCTGTATCGTAACAATACATCTCCATGCATTACATCCATATTTTGCATCGCAAGTAACTCCAGTTCGTCTAAAATCAGGGTATTACTAACTGATTTACATTGAACAGACAACTGCCGATCGGATATGACAAATGCTTATTTCTATTATACAAAACCGTTTCAATCACCCGAACTGGTCGGCAAATAAAGAGAAGAACTGTGATGTTTGCTTCGGCGTTTCTAAAGCCTTTCGCTATCCTAACTAAACCAGAATAAGACATTTTGTGGAGTCAACGGATCCGCAGAGACGTTTTACGGAACTATATTTGCATTTTACGGATCTTTGTCTTGTACGGCGTATGAATTGCTGAGTAACTGATCTGACGGCATCCAGCGATTGGCTAACGGGAGAGGAACTGCAGAATCATTGGCTAGCGGCAACACACCTTCTTTCAAAGATTTCTACGCGGGAAACTATAAATTCAGGCCCGAACTGTTCATTACTAGCTTCCAATCCGTTAAACACGGAAAACAAACAAAGATAAAAACTAAGACACTGGACCCAGAAATCCGCTAAAACCGTAAGAAATCTAAGACACATAAACAATACTCAAAGTAGTTTACACTCAAGAACATTTTATTATAACTTCTAACGGATTTTCAGTAAATACGTACAACCCTATATAGTTAACCTTGAATGTGTACTGTAGTTCATATGTACTGTCCGTCAATTCCGTTGAGTCGTTTTGCTATAAAAATAAATATATCTTCAACTAGAAAGTATCGTTAATTCCGTTATATAAACGCCCAAAGAACTCTCAACAACATTTTATTATAACCCATAACGGATTTTCAGTAAATACATATAACCCGGTAAAGTAATCTTTGGATGTGTACTGTAGTTCATCCATACTGTCCGTCAATTCCGCTGAGTCGTTTTGTTATAAAAATAAATATATCTTCAACTAGAAAGTGTCGTTAATTCCGTTATATAAACACCCAAAGTACTTCCATTGACGTGCCTAACAGTATTTAGTTCTTATTGTATTTAGTAACATTTTTACGCAACATTTGACACACTTTCTACTGAGGAAAGGCGTACGTAGGATTTATATAGGCAGATGGCCCCCAATTTTTGAAAAATAATAAGATCGATGACAGTGTTGAAAATCGACAGTTTTCACTAAAATAAACTTTAAACTACCGAACTGTGTCGTTTTTAATAATAACATATTCTCAGTATTGATGTAAAATGGATTTAAAATACGACAGGTACAGGCATTTCGCGTTAAAATTGCTGAATTCGGCCATTTCTGACTCAAAATTCGCTTATTAGCAACCCTTGCTTCAAGTAACAATTTATAACAGCTATTTCATTTGTTAATTCTATTTAATATTTTCCTAACCAGAAACTGAAGCAAGGGTTGCTAATAAATGAATTTTGGAAAAAATGATATTATTTGTCTGGCCTTTCTCACGTATAAGAGTGGCCTCCCTTGAAGTCAGGTGCTCGTTGCCAGGCAATATTATAGGTGGCGCCGCTGTCAACATGTGCATGTGAAAACGAAAGTAGATTGTTTATCTAGGAATTATTACAACATTTTACCCTTCTACGTTGAATTTTTAAGGTAAGTAGATTAAATGCTATTTTGTTGTGTTAAATAACTAGGGAAGTATTCATTCAATTCTATTTCAATGGAAATGGAGCAGAATTATTGACACACAAGTGGCACAACGGTGCAGACTGTTAATGTTATCTGTGACACTCACAGTAGGAAGACAAAAAATCTACTGACACAGTGAAAGTGTTTACATTTTGCATTATTTTTCTGATTCAACCTGATGAATGGTGTGTACTCATTGAATACATGTACTGTATATGAAATTAATGAAGCAGTAATTTGACAAATACAAGCAATGAGACATTGTTCATTGATTAAAATATGGAATATTTTTCTGGTGTCCTTCACAAATGAGACAATTAATCCTTGAGATATAAAAGAATGCTTCAAGGTCAACAGAATATGATTGAAATTATAAAGGCATGTAATGTAGTTTCTTATTATCATTATTATAATATTGACATGTTGTGATGTCTTGCACTAATCAGTGTTTGTTTTGTATTATATTTCAGATATAATAGTATGAATATAGAGATGATTATTTAGTTACCTTCAACTGGTCAGTGGTCAAAAGGTATGTCTTTTTGATAACTGTAAAGTTTTCCTTACACACTTTTTCTTATGATAATTATAGGCCTCCCAAGTTAATCTCTACAGTTCTTACCATGTGTCTACTTTGTTTCTACTGAAAGCATAAACACTTTAAAATAACTATTTTGTATTCTGTATATCCAGGGTTTCAGTGTATCACATAATCTTTATGAAAATTCTGTGACCTATATTTTCTAGAGTAAAAGAAAATGTTTGTCATATTTATGCAAGAGTAACACCAGATCAGCTGAGACCCAAAATATAGTTGTAGTGTGTGACTTACTTGTTCTCATGACACAATGAAAGATCAGCTGCTGTGGAATGCCAGTCATACACATGAACCTGCCAGAACATTACCTTTTTATTTAAGAAAGTTGCTTTTAAATCAGTTTTGTGGCTTTATATCTATAAACCTGAGGTCATATTCATAAAGCTTCTAAGATTATTTCTATCAAAGATATTCAATATTTTGTTAGAGAGATATGAATATGACCATTGTAATTAAATTAATTGATGAATCACACAATTATACATATTGGTTATGTCATAAAATATTATTTGACTTTTTTTATTTCAGGGAGTATGTCTGTGTGTCTTGAAGCATTGAATGCCCCCAAAACAACCAGTATGATAAGAAGGTATTTTAGAACTCTTTTCCTAGCCTTTCACAAAATTACAAAACCTGTAACTGAGGAATTTAATTACCTAGTAAGGAAGATCTGATAAATAAAACTTCAAAACACTAATTATGCTCTGATGTACACACAGATTGTACCTTGCATTTTTATTTTTATAGAGATGAGAAGATAGTTCATGTATATATTTGTTTCTGCACATTAAGATTCAGAATCAATTTTCTATCAACTATGACAAAAGTTGACAGATTTCAATATATGTCATAACAAAATTCAGTATTTCAGAAACTTCATTTCAAAAGGATATATTAAGAATTTATTCGGTTGCTTTATATTACATTATAGACCAGAGTATATAGTTTCCCAAAATGTTGAAAGACTAAGCTGTTTTTCTATGGACTTATAAGTATTTTGAATGTTAGATTTCTCTTTTTAACCTTATAATAATAATAATTATTGAATATTTCATTTCAATTAGTCATGACACTAAATCCTTTTCTAGTAATTTGCATCTACATTTCAACATGTTTACACTTAATTTTTTAAACAGAAAGATATTTTTATTTCTTTCATTTTAGGTGTACAATCTAGGTTGAAAACAGCCATGGACAATGAATTTGGAGGTGCATGCTGGAGCATCAGAAATTACAGACTTGTACTTGGAATAAATAATTGCACAACACACATTTACTGAGAAGTGACTAATGTTTTCATTAAAGTGCAATATCCATGTTTGTAACATTTACATGGGGGTAATAGTTTCAGTGTTGAAAGAGACTACCAGTGTTACATTTCAAACTAAGTTACAGTGTGGATGCTAATTCTAAATTCTTGATAATCAAGTGTTTTTAATAACTTATGAATACTAATTATTTATCAAACTGTTTAATTTATCACATTCCTACATCATTATTTTATATAAAATGCTTGTAGTTATATAATATATGTCAGGTTAAATGGTAATAAATTTTGTTTCTGTGTAAATATCTTGCTTTTTGAAAAAAAATTATAAATGCAACAAAACTGATGAAAAGATAGGCAGTTACTTTTCACAAGTTCATGGAATAGCAGAATATACATAACATTGTATAGTTTTCCTAACTCGTATCTGGGGCCATCATAAATTAATTGCTAGATTAAATTTTCTTCACAAGATTTCAGATCAGATATTTTATTTTTGCTTTAATGAGCTTTTAAAGAGAAAAAATGACATAATTATAATAGTTATTTTTGTCAAATGGATTTGATTAAAAGCAATAATAACTGAAAGCTAATAATTTATAACATTCTTTATAGAAATATTCCATGGATGATCTTTGAAACTAAAAATATTAAGGGGATGCATAAATATAGTGTGAGTGGATGATAATCTAACAATTAATATAGTATGGCCTTACAAATATAAATTAATAAATACTTACTGGCAATAATATTGATTAGGTATGATGCAGCTATATGATAAACATATATTTTTTGAATGGTGATTTGTTATGAGAAAAAAAGCTGCATAATTATGATTGGAACTAGCTCCATATTTCCTTTCTTTAACTTCATATAAGATAGCCAAGTATCACAATTATATGAATTCTAATGTCGGTTGTGTACACAACTGAAAATGCATTGCATTCATTTTCTAAAGTAATAGTTAGCATTTGGTCATATCTCATGTTTGGCCTTCAATAACTGGAAAGGGAAGGCAATAAATGGAATTTATGATTACACACAAAATATGGAGAAGACTGAAAGCAGTAACTGATCAAAAATAGCAGAATGCTTTAGCTTATGACTGTCAAAATTCATTGTAGTTTAGTAGATGATCTCTTTCTTTAAGGGGCTAGTAAGTGAAATGTCAATATCACAGTGACCCTAAGACTGAAATATTTTATTATGGAAAACTGAATGATAATTTTGCCCATGGTCATCAGGCTTTAAATCATAACAGATGAATAATTTTGGGTCAGTAGATAAAAGTTAAAGGTCACTGACAATTAGATAAACAACTGATTCAGGTTATATAAGCTTGAGAACACTTTCACTTATTATGATCATCCAGCATTATAGCATGAATGCCTATGTTCGGTAGATGACCACAATAGTGTTTGGCAAATAGGTCAAAGTTCAAATTCAAACCATACTGAAAATAAATGCAAGTTACATGCCCAGTCACCACTGACAGGCCATCATGGGAGACATATAATTGTGTGCCCCCCATGAGTGGTGGGGGCATATAGATTTGCTCTTGTCCGTCCGTCCTTCCGAGAATGTTGTGTCGCGCCTAGTTCCAAAGGTATTTGACGTAGAGTCACAAAACTTTACAGGAATGTTGGTCAGCATGTGTAGTTGTGCACCTGGGGATTTGCTTCCGGATTCATTCACTCGTGTAGGAGTTATGCCCCCTGACTTTGTAAAAATTGGTCATTTTAGTGTTGTGTCGTGCCTAGCTCCAAAAGTATTTGACGTAGAGTCACAAAACTTCACAGGAATGTTGGTCAGCATGTGCAATTGTGCACCTGGGGTTTCGCGTCTGGATTCATTCAGTCATGTAGGAGTTATGGCCCCTGACCTAGTACAAAATTGGTCATTTTAATGTTGTCGTGCGTAGCTCCAAAAGGATTTGACCTAGAGTCACCAAAGTTTACAGGAATGTAGGTCAGCATGTGCAGTTGTGCATCTGGGGTTTCGCATCCGGATTCATTCAGTCGTGTAGGAGTTATGGCCCCTGACTTAGTTAAAAATTGGTCATTTTAATGTTGTGTCTCGCGTATCTCCAAAAGTATTTGACCTAGAGTCACCAGTTTACAGGAATGTTGGTCAGCATGTGCAGTTGTACACCTGGGGTTTCGCGTCCTGATTCATTCAGTATTGTAGGAGTTATGGCCCCTGACCTAGGAAAAATTGTCATTTTAATGTTTTGTCGCACTTACCTCCGAAGATATTTACCTACAGTCATTATTTCACTACACAAGACCAGACTTCTTGTCCAGACTTACTCAAAAAAAAAGTTTGTGAAACATGTATGTTAAAATGTACTTGACCTAGGATCATAAAACATTACAGGATTGTTTTATAGCCTATAAAGTGTTCTCTTTAGGATTTTACTCATCTAGGCCAGAGTTATGGCCAATTAAGCGAAAAATACACATAAGATTCTTGAAAGTTTGTGTTGCAAACATCTTAAAAATTGTTTAACCCGAGTCATTAAACCATGTTACAGTGGCAGGAGTGGGGGCACCTGTTCCTATGGACACTAATCTAGTTTCTGTTGCCATTGCTATTAGACCAGCTCTTAAATTGGCCCTCTTCGAAATTGTGCAGTCTCTACTTATTTTCCTCCAGTAAACGTACTCTATCCTTTGAAACATACATTTTCACTTTTGTTGCCATGGCAATGAAATATTTTTATACTTTTTTTTTCGCATGCAAAACAATGTGAGTTAATTAAATCCATTTCATTACTGCTAACAGATTTATCTTTATAATTTTAAAAGTTGTGACAACAAATAATGAAAACTTACTTATCCTAAGGAAACATTATTAAACAGATTACCAAATGACCTGTTACCATGGCAACTGAAAGGCTCTTTTCTGCTTTCTTTACATGAGCATTATGAGCTGTCAATTGTAACAGTGATAAGTCCATTAAATATCCAAACATCAAAATATTTAAGTCATAACATGCAAAAAGTTAAAAAATGCTAAATTTTAGCCTTGTTACCATGTCAACTGAAAGGCTCTTTTCTGCTTTCTTTACATAAGCATTATGAAATGTCAATTGTAACAGTGATAAGTCCATTAAATGTCCAAACATCAAAATATTTAAGTCATAACATGCAAAAAGTTAAAAAATGCTAAATTTTAGCCTCGTTGCCATGGCAACTGAAAGGCCCTTTTCTGCTTTCTTTACAGGAGCATTATGAAATGTCAATTGTAACAGTGATAAGTCCATTAAATGTACAAACATCAAAATATTGAGGCTATAACATGCAAAAAGTTAAAAAATGATAAATTTTAGCCCTGTTGCCATGGCAACCAACAGTAAAAGTACACATTTTATACTCAATAATATACCAGGCGAAGAATTCTACCTCTGCACATGATTTTAAATCATACTTTGAAACATTAACAAAATTAAAACAATAAAATATTGATTTTTTAAGAAATTTTTAGTTTCAGGATTCCAAAGAGTTATTTCCCTTAGTTAAGACCGTTTCTATGACAATTCTGTTACCGGCTTATGTATGTTTGAATAGCCTGATGTGTTTACATTCATATTTAATCAAACATTTGTAACAGTAATCATTTATTATTTTGTTTTTTCCAACTTAATGAAGTATACCCCCAAGATACGCTAATGCTTTCTTTCACTACAGCATATAAGGTGAACATTAGATTTTCCATAAACAATTGTCCTTGCAGATTTTAATGTTTATTTTTGGAAAATACATGCATTTTGGTAAAAAACGGCACATATTTTATCATCATTTTGGTGGGGGCCAAAATTGGCCCAAATCCTACGTACCCCTTTACCTCAGAGTTTTGAATCGTGCGATGTGACAAACAGCATAGATTTTGTTTAAGATAAAGTGACACTGGTATATAATTGAACAATAAAACAATCTCTTTAACTTTCTGGAAAATAAAATTATGACGATACGTATAACGGAACAACAGCGAACGGTGTCAGTAATAATACCGAGGGCTGGAAGTGAGTCGTGTAAGTGTCAAGTGACTTATACCGGATCAAACATATACTGAAATAAATATGTGCATTCTGGAGGTAACAAATATCTTGCATAATTTGTTTTCCGACATTATGTTCTTTCGTGAATACTAAACGTCGCCTTATCAAAAATGTAATAAACAAAAATGAAAAAAATAACACCGCTATGTTTAAGTATCTGATCTCTCTATTTCAGATATTACGGATTCGACTTCTCAAATAACGGATTAAAGTATTCGAACTTGTGGACAGTAAATGAAGGCTTTATATCTTGTGTTGTGTTTCACATTTCAATGTTTTGTTTTTCTTTTTCTTATATTGAACATGTTCAGTATAGACAGGTATATTTTCCATCACTTATAACTTTAGGGAGTTACATTATCGACAAATATATGTAAATAGAACATCTAAAAAATATTTTTTAAGCTTTGTTGACCGGCATGTAAACAAACGTTCTGCTTCTGGAAATAAATATATTTCTTAATTAATAAAATGAAAACACAACATCTATTTTCGCATCAATTAATACCGTGAACAGAAACTGAGAAAGGCATCTGTTGACCATAGCACATATAATCACTTTCAATAAAATACGAATGTTTAAAGACAAAACTAGAATATAAAAAAATCCTGTCAGCTCTTTTACCCATCAGTATGCTCGTTCTATTTTCATAAAAATTTAAAGGGGAGTCTTTGGTCATATATACTGTGACTTAAACAGGCGAATCCGATTTCTTTCCCGCGCATCCTAACATTATTTTATGGAGTAACCTTTATGTCACGCATGACCAATACGTGCGATAAAGTGATAGATTAGTCCTCCGCTATGATCTGGGAAAGGAGACTGTGCTAGTAGTATATTCGCCGGAGAGTTAAAAGAAGGAACGAGATATGAAAGTTAAGTATCCTCGAGGGGTAATTCTGTGTTTTGGATTCGCAATTAACAATTTCCGAAATAACAACGTCTCTCTAATTTCTTATTTTTTTTATTCAACTCATCGGCGTTGCATTCTGCAGGCGCATATTTTTATGGACAGAACTATGGCCATCTTAAACATAAGTTTTAAAGACACGTGTAAAGACACGTGATGCGTCTGGAAAATAATTATATTATCAACAAAAATTGTAATTTTTATGTACAAATAAAGGCTGCTTTTGCTGTGTCTTTGATAAAACTGTCTCTCCAGTTGGCTTGAGAATCTAAAATTTAAACTCTAAATGTAACAATGAAAAAGAGTGTAAAGGTCACTACACGGTATGGTAGATATTCCTTGGAATGAATAAAAATCTAACCTACAAATCGATAAGGATAGGGCTATGTTCTTTATGCTAACGTTCAAAATCATCATGACACAGTTTATATTTCAACAGTCAAGACCTTGCCACATAGATGGCGTATTACAAAATACTGTTTTTGAACTTCATTATAATCCTTCGTGATCTCTAAATGGGTTACTCTACCAACGCTATATTGATAACATTTTTTCATTTTAGGAAATACATTTACTACGGGTTACTCTACCGAAAAAAAAATAACATTGTTGCTGCTGAAACGAGTATTTTGTTACATTTGTTACGTGTCGAGGTTAAAGTTACATTCATCCTTTCTATTAACTTCAGTTAGGAGAGATCTAAACTTTTTAAAAGTCTCTAAATTATTCAACCAATATCTTATTGTCTGATTGCTGTTAAAGACAAAATAGAAATAGTTTTTGTAATATAAACTGCAAGACGACCTCATACAATTCAAACTCCAGTATATGTATGCAAAGAAATCCAAGGCATTCTCACAAAATCATCTTAAATCTTTTTAAACAACACAGGAAGTAAAACATCCCATAAATAGTTCTGCATCAAATTTTCTCCACTTAGCGTATTCATCTAACAATGACATTCTTGAAAAGAAAAACGTACTTTAATATGTCAAACAGAGACCTTTGACTCTTGCGTGGCTTTGGAATTACTCATCACATGAAAATAAGTAATCATGTGATGATTACCCGAAGTGAAGACTGCCGTAGGTTTGCCACGTGGTTTGACACGTGTAAATGGTTGACTTCATTCCAAATATACCCCTACTATCAATGAGAATTTAAGAATATTCGCACATTTCAAAATTTGCTTCATGTTTGGGGACAATTTCGACAAAAACTGCCTAATTAACATTTATTTACATACTGTTACAAATATCTTGGACCTGATAAAATTCTAATATTTGCAATTTTCAAGGACTAGTTTATATGCAGCAGTTATGAAAACGCCGTAGAATGCTGTATACGTGGTTTCACCTGCTAGTAAAATGAACTGTGTTTGCCTTTTTAGACCCAGTTTTATAATCATTTTCGTTTTTTCTTATTCAAACATCTAATAAATATTCCCTTCTAAACATGCTAAGAGGGAGGCAAAGACTTTTTAATTACAGACATAACTATATTTCATGTCAATGATCATCAACGTGAAGTGGGCATCTACAGGTTATCATCACTAATTCGTATATATCTTATTTTCGTTTTAGTAATGACCCTATTTTGGACATTGAAATATTACAACTAAATTAGAACATTGTGCACTAAATTCCACCTACATTTTCTGTTCTATTTAAATGGCAATTAGTATACACCTTCACAATGTACATTTAATCGGCACTTATATGTCCAGGGATTGTTATTTGAGACGTGGATCTAGTTCGAACTCTGAAATAGTTCAATTACATCCGTAGAGTGTACCTGTGTGCAATTTTATCTCCAACTCAATGGAACTTGGTAAAAGTTCTCAATCAACAACAAGAAGACATGCGCATTTTGTCTGGAGTCTCGTGTCCAGTATTTTTAAGTATGCCCATTTTTGGACTTCATAATATGATTGAATCAAGCATTTCTAGGGATCGTGTGTCATACAATGTCAGTCTTATTTTTAATCCTTTTCTTGCAAACTTTCTATTATAGCTAAGGTCCAATCCTTCATAAAAATAAGAAAAATCTAGACAGACCGGACAAAAGCATCAAATTTTGCACATAGGTAGTTTGGGCCAATATAAGAATTTTGGCTGTAAGGGCCAAGGTCACAGCTTTTAGGAATTCTATTTTTAGAACATTCAAAATGGCCGCCTTCTTAAAATCTGTAATTTTGATAGATATTAAATTTGGCTTCGTTATTGTAGTTTTTAATCAATTTATTTGCTTCATGTTTATTTCTTTAAGTAATATTGATGGTCAGTTGTAATCTAAAGTGTCTTGGTCTGAAATATTTTGTTGTTTTTCCGTCCGTACGCAAAAAAAGGCGTCAAAAGTTTGATTCAACTGCTGCGATCTGATGTATGATGAAAAGATATATAGAGAAATTAAAAATATTACGATAACTGGTTTTGTAGATATGATAAACACTTGTATCAGAAGACCATGGTCAGTACTTGGGTGTAGTTCTATTTATAGAATATTCAAAATGGCCGCCATCTGCTGTTTATAAATTCAATTGAAATGGCCTATGTATACTATATTCTGTGTTTTAGCGGCACTTGCTTTCTGGTTTACAAACAATCTGCTTTTTAAACTATCGGAGAAAAAAATTAACTCGAGTACATTTCCTTAAGCATTTTGATACCGGTTATTTATCATGTACAACGAAGCAGTCATATGGAGAAATAGATGAACCATCTACAATAACAAGACGTAGAAAGGGTAAAGTATGTTTTTTCACATATGCATTTGAAATAAAACAAAATAAAACTTCTTTTGGTGCTTATCTGTTATTCAATAAGAAATGCAGATCTGTTATTCAATATGAAGTCGCTGCATAGTTGTTTCCCTTAGATAATTTACGCCATTTGTAATGAAAGCAGACACCAATTCTGTAACATGAATATCTGCAAAAAAAAAAACACTTTTAAAAAGGCACAGAAATTAAAGGTAAACTTGTGCAAAACTATGCAACATTATATGAGGTAGCATTAATATAGTAAACTTATTGCAGAGGTGAAACTGTTGTCAAGTCATTATAAAACATGTAACAAAGTGACAGTCTAAAACCCGGTGTACGGAAAAAGAAAGAAGTCTTGCAGTATATATCTATATAATATTTAGCTTTCTCTGTTTGCTGAGACTGAGGTAATAAGAAAAAGGTAATGGAATCATATAAGGTTGATCTATGACATTTTATTTATTGCCAAAGGTATTTATTTTCAAGTTATAGTTAAAGGACCTTGCTAAATTCCAGTAAACGGTAAAAGGATTCATGAACGAGAATAAGTCTTGCAATATATAAATAGAATTTGTAAACAAGCTACTGTATATAGGAGCTGTCATTTCGGATGATTTCGTTGATTTTAGAATACCTTTGTGGTTATCGAGGAAATGTCACTGAGAGATTTCTTGAAAGCTGTTACGAGTTACGCTCGGATAATATCCACAACCATAAGAAAGTACCAAACATTTGTGTTCACACAATAAAGGATTAAAATCATTTAACAGTAGATAATAATTCAGCACCGCATACCCTGGTTTGCATACCTATTAAGTACACTAAAATGCGAACATGATGACTTTTAGTTCTATGTTCATACAGGTTTCATAAAATGCATTCTCTCGATAAAAACTATACAGTTAAAACCAATTTAATCTTTTTTTCAGGATATTTCTAGACACTATGGACTGGTCGCTTTGTATCATTTGTCAAGAGAGAAAAGATGAAAAGTTGTGCTGCCCATTAAAATCTATAAGGAAGGAAAAATCTGAGGCATATACAACATTTCTGACTGCAATCACTGAGATCCGTAATATCAGTAAACAACCAACACCGATCAAATTTGATTTTAATTTAACCATCTCAGACCTGGTTGATAATAACGCTAGTTGGCATAGGTCATGTCGAAGAGAATTAAGAACAGACAGGCTTTTAAGATTGAAGCGTAAGGTATCAACAGACAATGAAGATATTAACAATGTGCCTATTAAAAGAGTTCGTAGAAGTGACACCATGCTTCAAATCTCGTGTATATTCTGTTGCAAGGATGGTTACAGACTTCATGAATTTTCTACCCTAGAGGCAGATTCCAAAGTTAGGGAAATGGCCACTGAACTGGAAGACACAGGTTTGTTATCAAGACTGCAAGGGGGAGATCTTATAGCTTTGGAAGCAAAATATCATTTACAATGTCTGACATCTCTTCGAAATAGGTACAGATCTTTTATAAGAAAACAAACAGAAAATGAAAAATCATACTCAGAAAATGAAGTTGAAAATACAGAGGCTAGAGTTTTTGTTGAACTCGTTGAACATATCAAAACAAGCGTGGAAGGTGGAAAACACATTTACAAAGTATCGGAATTGCGCCACTTATATAAAAATAGGCTTGAGTGTTTTGGTATTAAAAAAGAGTTGAATACAGTTCGTTTTAAGGAACGCTTGATACAACATTTTGTTGAAGCTCAATGGCAAAATGATGGCAAACATGATGTTCTAGTTTTTAAAAAGGGTATGCAAGACATGTTAAAGAATACTTTTGAAAAGTGTCATAGTGAAAATGTTTTTTGCTTGGCAAAGGCTGCCAATATTGTCAGAAATGATATTCAAAACACTCCACCTTTCCAGTTTGAAGGATCGTTTGATACTAACTGCCAACACATGTCTATTCCGATGAGCCTGAAAACCATGGTGTCTATGATTCTGCATGGAACTGGGTTAGATGATCAAGACAATACAGACAAGCAACCATGTTTGACCATATGCCAACTGATTATGTTCCATTATAGAGACCAAAAACAAAATGCAACCTATGAAAAAAATATTCACATTCCGCCTTTACCGCTTTATGTTGGGCTTAATGTTCATACAAGAACACGTTCCAAGAAACTTCTGACCCAGCTTTATAAGCTAGGTATTTCTTTATCTTACAAACAGATGATGACAATTGAGAAGAAATTAGCAAATTCAGTCTGTGAATATGTAGCAAAAATAGATGTTGTTTGTCCTTCATTTTTCAGAAAAGGTCTGTTTACAGTAGGAGCCCTTGACAACATTGACCACAATCCGTCCAGTAATACTGCAAAGGGCTCTTTTCATGGTACAGGAATTAGTTTGTTTCAGTTTCAAACATCAATGAATTTGGGACAAAAGCAAGAACGGGAAAGTATGCTATCTGAAGATACCAGCAGGTACTTTCCTCTTCCCGCCCATTATACAGACGTACCTCCAACTGAGATGAACACTGCCAAAATCGCGGTACCTGCTACAAATAACTTTGCCTTAGAACGAGAAGGTCAGTTGAATGCTGCCATATCACGAGAAAATTGTTGGCTTGAACATACCTTTGAATTATTAAACAAACCACTTATAGAGAAAGGTGACAAGATATCATGGTCTTCTTACCATGCTTCATTGAATTTAGCAACTTCTGACTGTCTTGTAAGTTTGTCACAGTTATTGCCGCTATTTTATGAGAAAGCTGCCACTCCTGCGATGGTTAAACATGGAATGGCTGTTCAGCAAAGGGCTACCGAATATCTAAATCCCGGCCAAATACCTGTAACTGCATTTGATGCTCCACTTTATGCTATCGCTAAATATATCCAGTGGTCATGGCCTGATACTCATGGCGAGGACAAGCATGTTATTATGTTCGGAGGCCTCCATATCGAAATGGCAATTTGGAAGACGTTTGGAGACTTTCTTGAAGGATCAGGATGGACAACTGCTCTCACCACAGCCAAGGCTGCATCGTCCGGTACTGCAGACGCAATGCTAAAAGCAACACATTTGAAGAAAACAAGACATGCACACGAAGTAAGTGTAGTAGCATTAGGACACCTCCAGGAACAAGCATTTCTTCAATCAGAAGGACCCCATAACGAGGATGATAAGGAGAGCTGGCGTAAATCTATGTGCAGAATAAGTCCAACGTTCCAATATTGGGATACTGTTTTACGTCTAGAAATTTTAGGGTTAATCTTTGTTAGAGCCCACAGGGAACAGAATTTCACTTTATATGTTGAAACTCTTGAGGAAATTGCATCATGGTTCTTTGCCTTGGACCATCAGAATTATGCCAGGTTGATCCCAATACATATCCGTGATATGAAAAATTTACCTACCGCTATTTTACAGGAGTTTGTTGAAAATTGGCACTGGGTTGTCCATAAATCTACCAACAGGTTCTCCGGAATGCCAGTTGATCAAGCTCACGAGCAGAATAACGCACTGATAAAGGATTCTGGAGGTGCAGTTGGTCTCACTGAAAACCCATCTGCGTTCCGGAAATGGATGATTGCTGGACCTGAGCAAGCCCGTCTCCTTACAGAATTCGAACAAGGATATTACATTGATGATGGAAGTAATCTGCACCATGAAGAGGGTAAAAGCTATCAGGAATCCTTTACTAATGATGTCTTGAACCTTGAAACAGCAATTAAGGAATTTGGAAATCCGTTTCTTGAAACAACTGGGGAATTGATACAACTCGACACTCGAAATGTTTTTGATGATAGCTGTGCTACCACTTTAAATGCAGTAGAACACACTGGTAAAAAGCAGTATTCAGAGTTCAAGCAACAGGTGATTATTGACCGATCTAAACCAATTCAGGACCCAATAAAGAAAAACAAATTTGTCATATACAATACAGGGAAAGTGAAAAAGAGCAAATCATCGTTGAGTGAAAAAACAAAGCTGCTGAAGAGTGACGTTGCCTTATTTTCTAAACTGTACATTGCTACACAACACAGGCATGGAGACATGAATATTTTCTTCAGCCATGAAAATCATCCACATCCCCCATCGATTGCTGAGAATGGCAAACTACGTGGTTGTAAAAAGTCAGACTTACTTAAGAATATCCCTCACACTGATCAGCAAAAAACTCCACAATTTTATGATATGAAAGCTTTGGATGGTGCAGCTGTGGTTCATTTTTGAATACAGCAGGTTACTCAACATTTGATGATTATGCATATAATGTATTTATCCCCCACATTGCCAGTCAGCTTGACTTTTGCAGAAGGCTTGATATTGTCTGGGATGTTTACCTAGCACATAGTTTGAAGGATACAGCAAGAGAAAGGCGAGGCAAAGGCATACGACGTAAAGTATCTGGAAATAATAAAATGCCAGTTGACTGGAAAGGCTTTTTATGTGAAGGTAATAATTAACAAGAACTGTTCCATTTCTTGTCATGTAAAATAGCTTCGTATGAATTTCCATCGAATAAAGAAGTATTCATAACTGATGGGGAGACTGTTCTATCCAGTGGCTCAGATCATGATATGCTTATATGTGACCATGAAGAAGCAGACACAAGACTTGTTGTACACCTTATAGATGCTGTAGTGCATGGTGCAAAAGTATGTTTAGTGAGAACAGTAGACACTGATGTTCTAGTTATATTGATAGGACTGTTTCATAAGTTTTTGTATATCAACCAGAATGTAGATATATGGGTAGCCTTTGGTACTGGAAAAAGTTACAAGCTGTATCAAGTCAGGAGAGTATATGAAGGTTTAGGTGAACGGAATGCATTGACATTACTTGGATTTCACTCTTTCACAGGGTGTGACACTACTTCATCATTTTATGGTAAAGGAAAAAAGTCGGCATGGGAAATATGGAATACAATACCTGAAGTAACAGATGCATTCATTTCAATGTCTAACGACAAGTTTCAGAACGTTACAACGGACAGTGACGTCTTTAGTGCACTTGAGGCATATGTAGTTAAGCTCTATGATAAAGGTAGTAATATACTGGAAGTAAACACGGCAAGAAGAGTTTTGTTTTGTCAGAAAAACAAATCTATGCAAAATATTCCTCCTACACAGTCAGCACTTATTGAACATACAAAACGAGCAGTATACCAGTGTAGCATCTGGGCTTCAGGTGACTTATCACAACAAAATGTACCGACGCCTGAAGGCTTTGGCTGGACGTTTGACCAGGGTAAACAGGAATGGTGCCCAGTTTGGTCTAATCGTCCAGTTGCCTCAAAAGTATGCGTAGAGTTAACCAGTTGTTCCTGCAAATCTAAATTTAAATGTGGTAACCGATGCTCTTGCAAGAAGACAAACTGGGCCTGTACTGAATTATGTTCATGTAACTGTCTTAAAGATGAATAAAATCAGTAAGCCTGTAAACATAGACAAGTTATATATTGGCTTATAATGACAATGTGTTTCAAGTTTCAAGAAGTACAGACACTTAAATAATACAAAAAGAAACATAAATTTTGATACTTTAATAACTCTTGAATTCATATGCTCTGATCTATATACTATGTTTACGTATTTTCTTTGTAATATTTACAAAACATGTATTATTATTTTGTACATTACAATAATAAATGATTATTTTATAGGAAAAAGAATTTTTGTTACTTCAAAATGTAGTAAAACCAGCTTTCAAGTTATATGGATCATCTATATGCGAAAACAGTCTAAAATTTTGTAAAAGTGCAGATTTTAGACATATACACAGACGGACGAACAGACAGACACATACGAAAATCGATATAACTCCACACAATTGCATCTGCTGACCCTAGGAGTAAATATAAATTGAATTAAGTGTATATATACATCAAAAAATGAAATAAAACTAAGTCTAATTGAAAAGTCAATTTTTAAATGGTGGCCATTTTGAATGTTTCTAAAAATAGAATTCCTAAAACCTGTGACCTTGGCCCTTACAGCCAAAAGTCTTATACTGTCCTAAACTACCATTGTGCAAATGTTGGTGCTTTTGTCCAGTCTGTCTAGATCTTTCAAAATTGGCACTCTACTATTATATTTGTTAAGCGTTCAAGTATTAAAGCTCTATCCTATTTTACACCATTTATTCTTTCGTAAACTCACATTTGTTTCTAATTTATATCTTAACTATAGGGTGATAGAGTGTTATTCTGGTAACTCTAAACAAAAGAATTCTGAATACCAGATAATAATGGGCTTTTTGTACCAGAACAAATTCCTGTATTAGCTCGTGAAAAGCGTAAAACATTTAAAAAATATGAGCTTAACTACGATAGCGCCGAGGTTCTAGCGGACACCAAGGCTCTTAACAACCACAGGCGGCGATATTACCCCGTCGGAACCAATGCCCTGTCAGTACAATAATTATTTACAAAACAAACGGAATCGTAGTTCGCGACATACAATAAAGCACTGACTTAATATTTTTGTGTAGATTGTAATTCATGATATTATGAAGCCCGTATTCTAGGTTAACTGCCCGCATAACTGAAATACTGTTGAAAAACGACGTAAAACCCAAAACGAACAAACAAATAATGTTTTATCAGCATATATAAATCATCCTAGTAGTAGATTCAATACTGACACCTGTTGATTGATATATTATTCAATTTTTTACTTAAATTCATATCATTATATATCGTATAGATAAATTTAATGTCTTTAAGTGAGAAATCTTGGCACGCCGACAAGTTTTCTAACTGTTATTTACAGACCAGGGATAGTACTGATTTTAAATCATAACTTTCAAGTACATATTGAGTAAAGTGCGAATATATATTTGTCCCTTTAGATTTCGTTCAATATGTTTAAACATTCAAAATTCTCTATAATGAATCTACGAAATTTCGAGGAATAATGTGTGCTTTTGTTTGAAAAAAAAAATGTGAGTTTCAAGTAAGTTTATACTGATTTTATATTGGTTTTCGTGTTATAGCTTTGACTGACGTGAAAAAACTCGTTTTTTTTCCATTTGAAGTGTTTAATTTATTCAGTCAAAGGCAAGTGTTATTAAAAAGTTTTAATTAATAGTAAGAGGGTGAGTACCAGATTATAATGGAATAAAGCGTTTGTGCTATAGTTAATTTATCAAGTTTTAAATTTGACAGAATTATTCGGAATTTTAA
The DNA here is from genome assembly GCF_021730395.1 of Mercenaria mercenaria. NCBI lineage: Eukaryota > Metazoa > Mollusca > Bivalvia > Venerida > Veneridae > Mercenaria > Mercenaria mercenaria. The sequence continues at coordinate 52,435 of NW_026459003.1, forward strand.
GCCAGTGCTTTAATGAATGTAAGGATAACAACATGTATACCAATTTAAATAGAAAAATATGATCAATATGGTTTCAATATTTGTAAAGAAATGTGTTAATGCTATTATTTTTGGAGGGTGGGGCACGATACAATTAAGTAAGCGGAAGTTTTCGATTAAGAAAACAAGTTTATGCACTCTGTACATTCAAGTATTGGCCTGCTTTTCTCATGTACCTGACAATTTTCTTATACAGATAAGAGGTAGGAAGAAAATGGCTTCAGACCAATAGTCGACTTTCGCTTCTTTTTATAGTGACATATGCCTAGCGAAAACTTTTCGGATCACGAATGTGTCACAAGTACTTTTTTCTTCCTTTTTTTCATATTACGTTGTCCTCGAAAAAGGTAATAAAAAATTGGGATATTGGAATTTAAAAAAGCAAGGCTTGAGTAACTTGGAAAACTAAGGTAAGTGTTGCTTAGGCACTTTAATACTACTTTTCGTTTAATAACCGAGTTCCGAAAATAAATGACTTCCGTGAGAGCATGCGCAGGAAATAAAATCAATATGGCATCCGGTAAGTGAGGTGAAACTTTAACATGATGGGGTTAAGAGTGAGGTTAGGTGCACCATAAACCGGTTTAAACTCCCCAGTGGTGGTTTTGCCACTGACCGTTCCAAGGCGGTGCCCCACTGTGTTCCTGTATTTGTTTGTTTTGTCCTTTTGTGTTCATTTTTGTGTGTGTGGTGCGAGAGTTGTTCGTGTGTGTCTTTAGGGGGCTGCGTTTTTTTGTACGTGGCTTTCCCTGTTGGATATTCTTTCTTGTTTTTTTTTTCTTCTTAATTGTACACTTTATTTAACTGTAACTTCGGGTATATATTCGACACCTTAAGCATAAAAACGGTGAAGCAATTTTCGATTCAGAATGACCGGTGCGAGCATTTCATGAAAACGAAAGTTAGACCTTTTCTGTGTCTTCAGTGTAAAACGCTGCCCAGTGTTTGCATCTACATCGTCAATATGATGGATTTTATTCTGATTGTTGTCGTCGTGTAAGTTCGACATCTTTCGGGCAAATTCGGCACCCAGATGAATTTTAAAAATATACAAGTCGAACATTAATCATTTTTTGTAGAACTACATTAAAACAGCTAATTTCGCAACAGACATAACACATGGTTTTATGCTGACGAGTAGGCTCTAACCTTTCAGATTTCATAACTCGGGCTATAAAAAGTAAAACAAAAAAATAATCTTTATTGTTCAGTAGATTATACAAACGCCGGCTAATTGTTTCGGGAAACAATATAATATATAGCCTCATTAATGATGTTTATTTATTTATTCGCTGCTGTCTTCTTTTTTGACATGGTACCATTTTCTGCCATCTGAACGGCGGGGGCAAGTAGCTGCAACACTTCGCATGAATTTGTCTTGACATTTTAATCTAATAGAAGGGTTTTTGTTACCGAAACATGTGGAGTACTCGGCTATGATTGTTTTAAATAACGATCGAGGATAATGTTCTTATTGTATGCTATTAAATATAGCTATTATACTTTGCATGAATTTTTATTGTCTATTGATAATTAATTGTCACATATTCATATTGGTCCCAGGTGTAATTATGTGCACGCTAATTTAAATGCACATGTGCTTTTTAATGACGTAATTAGCGACGTCAGCTCAGGTTAACATACTTTAAGAATCTGCGTGGACAAAATTAGGGAAGCTTGGATTGGTAAAAAAACGATTAAACCACTTGTATGCCGTAAATATACTTTAAAGAAGATATAAGCGAATAATTTTGAATAGTATGACGAATTTGCACGACAGTGTTATATCTTGTCTTGCAAATTCGTCACCTCCTAGCCAAGGTCATGCTTGGAAACATGGGATACTATTTGTTTCTAAACATCAACATCAAATATAGTTCTGTTTGTATTTCGGTTAAATAAAGTCAAAATGCAATTGTAAGAATAGTTTTACATACCTTAGCTTCGCTGACCATTCTTACAGAAAACTGTAACTGCGGTTTTCGTTCAAAATGAATTTGACTGTCGAAGTTACCCGATGAGCGTATGATCGGAAAAGGAAAGAGCGCCTGTGTGATCAAAATGTTCTCATGATGTCATACATAAATATGACGTCATATAAATTACCTAAGAAGAATTATTCAAGGACATTATGGGTTTTTCCACACGGATATTAATTCAAGGTGTCGAATATACACGACTGTCGAATGTATCCGAAGTTACTAATACTCTACTATTCTATTTGAAGTAAAGTCTTTAATGATATTTTGCGTTTATTTTCTCCTTTTGGGGTTTTATAATTGGTATATACTGTTTCTATTACAATGCATTTATAAGTTTTCCGCATGGTTTTACATTGTTTAGCCACGTGTTGAAAGTGCCTTGCAAGAAAAAACTTTTTAGGAATCTGACTATTGATGTTATGGCCAAATGAGTATGTTGTGTTACATTTCTAGTCAGAGTCAATCTGACAAATTAAAATTACAAAAACGTGAATTTCACTATGATGAAACAAATTGGCCAATGAAGCGCAAAACTACAGGTACAGCTTTAGACAAGACAAACTTTGAAACTGCAGAAAGCTTTATGAAAATGTGTACTTCAAATACCTAAGTTGTACACCGTTTTCGTAAAAATGAAACTTGTGTATTTCCTCAGCAAAACGTTATATCAAATATATTAAACGCATGATTTTCTCTCTTCTCTGGATTTTCTAGCAAACTGTGTTTTTTCTTTATTACTTAATTGATTTTAGGTTTCGGTTCTGTCTTGTGCAATAGATATCACAAAATTATAATGGCTGAATGATATTCAATTTCCTATAACTTTGTATGTTGTATGAATGTAACAAAATAAAAATTACATATGCATTACTTACTGAAATAAAGACATTAGGCTCTGTTTTACTCTTGAAGGGCGTAATTCATGTATACATACATGTATTATGAACAGATTGTACTGCAAAGGACTAGTTATGTAATTTTACTTGTAATCAACACTAAATATACATGTCCGTCTAAAACACTACATAGCAATTTGCGTCATCATCTTTCGAATACCAAGATGAGGCTTCCTTGATAATTACCGTCAAATGCGTAGATATCTTTCATAAACATACTCAGTATTTTGTTTGTATATATTAAACGATCTGTTACCAATTTATATATTTAGATATGCTTAGAAATTCTATAACTTATTTTACTTACATTGTATAAAAAAGCATAAACTAAACTATATAAACGCATTTTTGAATTAACGGTTCATCAAAATCAGGAGACTACACTGAACATATAAGCATTCATAGTCAACACTTACTACTTTTAAATAAGTTCATGAACATGAAGTCTGAAAACCCGGCAAATGGGAAATTGTTACAATTCATAATGCAAAATTGCTAATAAGAGCCCCACCGTTGCATAACTGAACACAGTTGAGAAACGGCGTTAGACCCAAAACAAACACAGCTTCTAATAGCAGTTTCTGACGCTTATATTGATTATTAATGTGAAACATCTATAGACTCCTGTCCGCAGAATGACTTTTCTACTTTCCACCTACCACGTGAGAGCGCGATTTGACACTGATATAGTAAATTCACAAAGAATTCAAGCATGGCTGGAACTGATGTAGGTTTAAACATTATGAAAAAAGCTGCCCTCTGTATAAACACTGTAAGGATAACGCATATATAAAACCATTTTTTGTCAGAAATTATCTCTAGTGCTTTCCTCAGTGTGTACGAAACATTAGAAGGCAAATCGATATGTAGTAAAATTCAGAGACGGACCTGTATTTCACCATCTGACCCTGTTTTTGATTTCAGAGGTTTCCAAATATGCAGCTGGTCAACAGGAAGAGTGTAATGGTTTGCCGACAGACCTTGCTGTTTCGGGTAATTTCTTTATAATTTTGTCGAATTTTTATGTTTCCCCCACAGGTGGGGAAAGATATTGTTTTTGCCTTCGCCGGCTGTCTGTCCGTCGGTCAGTCCGTCCGCATTAAGCTTGTCCGGCTTTCACAGGTCAAACTGCCAACTGGATTTCAATGAAACTTCACAGGAGAAATCAGTACCAAGCCTAGATGTGCATATCGCCGGCACGGTCCACTTCGCTGCACAAAATGGCCGCAACAGCTAAAAATAGAAAAATCTCGTCCAGTTTTCACAGGTCAAACTGCTCGCCGGATTTCGACAAAACTTCACAGGAATGATCATTACCAAGCCTAGTTGTGCATATCGCCGACACGTTCCGCTTCGCTGCAGGAAATGGCCGCAAAAGCTTAAGATAGAAAAATCTTGTCCGGCTTTCACAGGTCAAACTGCTGGCTGGATTTCAACGAAACTTCACAGGAGTGATCAGTACCAAGCCTAGATGTGCATATCGCCGGCACGGTCCACTTCGCTGCACAAAATGGCCGCAAGAGCTAAAAATAAAAAAATCTTATCCCATTTCACAGGTCAAACTGCTAGCCGGATTTCGACGAAACTTCACAGAAGTGATCATTACCTAGCCTAGTTGTGCATTTCGCCGACACGTTCCGCTTCGCTGCACGAAATGGCCGCAAAAGCTTAAGATAGAAACATCTTGTTCGTCTTTTACAGGTCAAACTGCTGGCTGGATTTCGACGAAACTTCACAGGAGTGATCAGCACCAACCCTAGTTGTGCATATTGCTGGCACGTTCCGCTTCGCTGCACAAAATGGCCACCAGAAGAAAAAATAGAAAAATCTTGTCCGGCTTTCACAGGTAAACTACTGGACAGATTTCGACGAACTTCACAGGAGTGATCAGTCCAGCCTAGTTGTGCATATCTCCGATAGGTTCCGCTTCGCTGCACAAAATGGCCGCCGAGCTGAAGGTATACATACGGGGGAGTCATATGTTTTGTGACAAAAACACGTTCTTGTTTTCTTTTCTTTTTTCATTTATGATGCACGACATGATGTCCTTTTATTTATAGGATATATCTGTAATAATCATATCGGCAAAAGATGCAAGTATTCTTATATAATTTTCAGTGTATCACTCATTATCGTTCACAAACGAAATTGTCAAATTTCAGGAAATTCAAACCGAGCACTTCTTCAACATGATGTCTCTGTGCCTAGAGCTAAGAGTAAGTGCTTTATTGTCTTAAAAAGTTTATTACATAAAAAGGATTTTACTATGAGTAATTGATATTTAAAGTAAGGACAAATGAAACAACATTGTACATTTCTTGCTGACCTAGTATATAAGATATGTCATTTATATTAAAGGGAATGCTTTTCGTAAGTTGATCATGGACATGTTCATAAGTAAATTGTTTTCGGTAAATTCAAAATAAACCTGATAACTATACAGTTGATAGTATGTATGACATCTAATTACAAGTACCTGACATCTTTCCTAGAAAATAGCAAACTCTTCCAAACACATTCTACATTTATATTACTTAGGTTCGTTACATGAGGCAACGTTTTTATAAATTTTGAATTTATACAAAACATCCCACAAATGTGTTTTTAACTATCTATATAGATTGATATTTTTAACTGCTGGCCAGAACTGTTTTCCATATTGTCCCCTAGTCATGGTTGGTTGAAAACTATTCTAAATAACATCGACCTGTACAAAGTGAGTTAGATAACTGAAATACCAGACAATTAGTGTTAATGAGCATGTAAATATTTGACAATAACACATGCTTATATGGTTTACTTAAAATATACTATACCAACTTAATTGTTTAAACAGCATACACATTGCACATTGTTGTTCTACGTAGAAACTGTCAAGGTCAAGGTCATTCTGAAGGACAATCAATGAAAAAATATATGTTTTTTTTTAATAATTTGACCGTTTATCTTATCGATGAATTAAAGTGTAAGCAACCAGTGGGTATAATATGAATATTGCCGCAACTAGATGTGAATAGAGTTTTATATAGTAAATGAGGTGCATTTTCGAGAATAAAGTATATTTACGCATTAGGATCGCATAAATTTGGATTCAGGCTCTACTGTATTTTGTGTAATTTTCACATATTATAGCAGGGATCTGTCTTTCTTGGTTAAGCGCTGAAAATTACGCAAAACTACAATATGAACCATTAACCACTGAATACTTTAAAATAGTTCGTAATGATGTAATGGGTGATGTTTATCACATCTTAAACTAAAACATATTTGTTTTATTATAAAACGGATATATTCGTTATGAAATCCCTTATTTCCAGTTCCTCATTATTACTTAACATAAATTTCGAAATATTACATTCCCCTGAACATTAAATAAGTAAAACAAGAGATTGAAAACAAAAACGAATGAAGGGATATATAAAATAAAATATTGAGGCACCCTATTCACAAACGATAATGTCTTCTTTTTGATATGTATGTACATTTTATTGATGATGTTCGTTCTAATATGTCAGAAAAAGAGTTGTAAGTATCTGAAATATATTATAACTTGTTTCCTTGATAATTTAATCAGTGAGAAGTTCCTTTGTTAGAACAGAAGGTAGCAAAGTAAAATAATACCAGACTTGGTTTGATTGAGTCTATTCATTAGAGGTAATGAAATGCACCCTCATGCTCCCCAGCACCGGCTTAAAACTATCTACAGCAACTGCATTTCAGTTAAAGTAAAGTCTTTTGTCCAAACAGCAGAATATTTCTAACTGCATTGTAATGAGAAGATAGAATGTTAAAATGTGTTTTTTCCAAATAACCACCATTAGCTAGCAATACTGCGTCAGATATTTATTATTTCAAATACAAGTAACGCTGCATCAGAATGAAAGAGGAATCTAAACAGTTAGAATAAACATAAACTACAACTTCCATTTAAGTAATGAATATACCATGCTACAATACACGTAACATTGAATTTCATAGCTGTGTTGAAATTAAATTGTATAGAGGCCTTTAACATCTACACATTATTAAGACTGTAAAACCCTGGGGTCAAATATGTCACAGCCTTGGGGTTCACATGGTTTATATAGACTTATATAGACTTATATAGAAAAACTTTGAAAATCTTCTTGTCCAAAACCACAGGGCCTAAGGCTTTGATATCTGGTATGTATCATCATCTAGTGGTCTGCTACCAAGATTGTTCAAATTATCTCCCTAGTGTCAAATATGGCTCTGCACTGGGGTCACATCTTTTATATGGACATATACGAAATTTTTTTGAAAATCTTCTTGTCCAAAACCACAGGGCATAGGGCTTTGATATTTGGTATGTAGCAACATCTGGTGGTCCTCTACCAAGATTGTTCAAATTATCCCCCTAGGGTCAGTATATGACCCGCCCTGGGGGTTACATGGTTTATATAAACTTTTATAGGGAACAACTTTGAAAATCTTCTTGTCCAAAACCACAGGGCCTAAGGCTCTCGAATGTAGCATCATCTAGTGGTCTTCTACCAAGATTGTTCAAATTATCTCCCTAGTGTCAAATATGGCCCCGCCCTGGACTGGGGTCACTTCATTTATATAGACATTTAGCGAAAAATTTGAAAATCTTCTTGTCCAAAACCACCGGGCCTAGGGCTTTGATATCTGGTATGTAGCATCAGCTAGTGGTCTTCTACCAAGATTGGTCAAAATATCTCCCTAGTGACAAATATGACCCCGCCCTAGGATCACATGGTTCATATAGACATATACGGAAAATATTGAATTCTTCTTGTCCAAATCCACATAGCCTACGGCTTTCATATCTGGCTACCAAGATTGTTCAAATTATCTCCTTAGTGTCAAATATGGCCCCGCCGTAGGGACAGGTGGTTTATATAAACATATAGGGAAAAGCTTCGAAAATCTTCTTGTCTAAAACCGAACGGCCTAGTGCTTTGATATTTGGTATGAAGCATCATCTGGTGGTTCACTACCAAGATTGTTCAAATTGTCTCCCTAGGGTCAAATATGGCCCCGCCCTGGGGTCACATGTTTTATATAGACATATAGGGAAATATTTTTAAAACCTTCTTGTCCAAAACCACAGGGCCTAAGGCGTTGATATTTGGTATGTAGCATCATCTGTCCGTCTTCTATCAAGACTGTTCAAATTATTTCCCTAGTCTCAAATATGGCCCCGCCCTGGGGTCAAAGATTGTTCAAATTATCTCCCTAGTCTCAAATATGGCACCGCCCTGGGGTCACATGTTTTATATAGATATATAGGGAAAACTTTGAAAAGCTAAGTGTCCAAAACCAAAGGGCCTAGGGCTTAAATGTCTTGACTGTAGCATCAGCTAGTGGTCTTCTATCATGATTGTTTAAATTACCTCCCTAGTTTCAAATTTGGCCCCGGCCTGGGATAACATGGTTCATATAGACATATACGGAAAAATATTAAAAATCTTCTTGTCCAAATCCACAGGGCCTACGGCTTTCATATCTGGTATGCAGCATCAGCTAGTGGTCTTCTACCAAGATTGTTCAAATTATTTTAGTGTCAAATATGGCACCGCCCTGGGGTCACATGCTTCTATAGACATATAGGGAAACAGTTTGAAAATCTTACTGTCTCAAACCTCACGGCCTAGGGTTTGATATGTGGTATTTAGCATCATCTGGTGGTCGTCTACCGAGAGAGTTCAAATTTTCCCCCTAGTGTCAAATATAATCCCGCCCTGTGGTCACATGGTTTATAAAGATTTATATAGGGAAAAACCAAAACCAAAAGGCCTAGGGCTTTGATATTTTGTATGTAGCATCATCTAGTGGTCCTCTACCAAGTTTGTCCAAATTATTCCCCGAGGATCAATATATGCCCCGCCCTATGGGTAATACGGTTAAACTTTTATAGAGAAAAACCTGGCCCCGCCCTGGGGTCACATTGTTCATATAGACATATACGGAAAAATATTGAAAATCTTCTTGTCCAAAATCACAAGGGCCTAAGGCTTTGATATCTGTAATGTAGCATCATCTAGAGGTCTTCTGCCAAGATTGTTCAAATTATCTCTCTAGTGTCAAATATGATCCCGCCCTAGGGTCACATGGTTTATAAAGACTTATATAGGGGAAAACATTTAAAATCTTCCTGTACAGAAACACAGGGCCTAGGGCTTTGATATCTGGTATGTAGCATCACCTAGTGGTCTGCTACCAAGATTGTTCAAATTATCTCCCTAGTATCAAATATGGCAACGCCCTGGGATGACATGTTTTACATAGACATATAGGGAAAAACGTTAAAAATCTGCTTGTCCAAAACGACAGAGGTCACATGCTTTCTATAGACATATAAGGAAACGATTTGAAAATCTTATTGTCTAAAACCTCACGAACTAGACCTTTGATATTTGGTTTGTAGCATCATCTGGTGGTCGTCTACCGAGATTGCTCAAATTATCTCCCTAGTGTCAAATATGATCCCGCCCTGGGGTCACATGGTTTATAAAGATTTATATAGGGAAACACTTTGAAAATCTTCCTGTCCAAAACACAGGGCCTATGGCTTTGATATCTGGTATGTAGCATCACCTAATGGTCTGCTACCAAGATGGTTCAAATTATCTCCCTAGTGTCAAATATGACCCCGTCCTTGGGTCACATGCTTTCTATAGACATATAGGGAAACAATTTGAAAATCTTATTGTCTCAATCCTCACGGCCTAGGGTTTGATATTTGGGATGTAGGATCATCTGGTGGACGTCTACCTAGATTGTTCAAATTATCTCCTTAAGGTCAAATACGGCCCCACCCTGGGGTCACATGTTTTTTATATACATATAGGGAAAAAAATTAAATTCTACTTGTCCAAAACCAGACGGTCTAGGGCTTTGATCTTTGGTATTTCGCATCATCTCGTGGTCCAGTACCAAGATTGTCCATATTATCCCCCGAGGGTCAATATATGCCCGCCCTAGCAGTAATATGGTTAAACTTTTATAGGGAAAATGTTAGAAAATCTTCTTGTCCAAAACCACAAGACCTAATGCTTTGATATCTGGTATGTAGCATCATCTAGTGGTCTTCTACCAAGATTGTTCAAATTATCTCCCTAGTGTCAAATATGATCCCGCCCGTTGGTCACATGCTTTACAAAGACCGATATAGGGAATAACTTTGCAAATCTTCCTGCCCAAAAACACAGGACCTAGGGCGTTGATATCTGATATGTAGCACCATCTAGTGGTCTTCTACAAAGATCGTTCAAATTATCTCCCTAGTGTCAAATATGGCCCCGTCCTGGGGTCACATGTTTTATTTAGACATATAGGGAAAACTTTGAAAATCTTCTTGTCCAATACGACAGGGCCTACGGCTTTGATGTCTGGTATGTAGCACCAGCTAGTTGTCTTCTACCAAGATTGTTCCAATTATTCCCCTAGTGTCAAATATGGCCCCGCCCTGAGGACACATACTTCATATAGACATATAGGGAAAAATATTGAAAGTCTTCTTGTCCAAATCCACAGGGCCTAGGGCTTTCATATCTGTTATATAGCATCAGCTAGTGGTCTTCTACCAAGATTGTTCAAATTATCTCCTTAGTGTCAAATATGGCCCCACCCTGGGGACACATAGTTCATATATACATATAGGGAAAAACTTCAAAAAATCTTCTTGTCTAAAACCAAACGGCCTAGGGCTTTGATATTTAGTATGTAGCATCACCTAGTGGTCTGCTACAAAGATTGTTCAAATTATCTCCCTAGTATCAAAAATGGCCTCGCTCTGGGGACACATGTTTTATATAGACATATAGGGAAAATCTTCTTGTCCAAAACGACAGGGCCTAGGGCTTTGATATCTGGTATGGAACATCATCTAGTGGTCTTCTACACAGATTGTTCAAATTAACTTTGTAGTGTCAAATATGGCCCCGCCCTGGGGTCACATGTTTTCTATAGACATATAGGGAAACAATTTGAAGATCTTATTGTCTAAAACCTCACGGCCTAGCGCTTTGATATTTGGTATGTAGCATCATCTGGTGGTTGTCTACCAAGATTTTTCAGATTATTTTCCTAGCTTCAGTTACGGCACTGGCCTTGGGTCACATGTTTTATATAGACATACATGGAAAAAAAATTGAAAATTTATTAGTCCAAAACCACAAGGCTTAGGGCTTTGATATTTTGTATGTGGCATCATCTGGAAGTCCTCTACCAAGATTGTCCAACTTATCCCCCGAAAGTCAATATATGCCCCTCTATAGGAGTAATATGTTTAAATTTTTATAGAATTTTTTTCGAAAATCTTCTTGTCTAAAATCACAGGGCCTAAGGCTTTGATATTTGTAAAGTAGCATCACCTAGTGGTCTTCTACCAAGATTGTTCAAATTATCCCTCGAGGATCAATATATGCCCCGCCCTAGGGGTAATACGGTCAAACTTTAAAGAGAGAAACCTGGCCCCGCCCTGGGGTCACATGGTTCATATAGACATATACGGAAAAATATTGAAAATCTTCTTGTCCAAAATCACAGGGCCTAAGGCTTTGATATCTGCAATGTAGCATCATCTAGAGGTCTTCTACCAAGATTGTTCAAATTATCTCTCTAGTGTCAAATATGATCCCGCCCTAGGGTCACATGGTTTATAAAGACTTATATAGGGGAAAACATTTAAAATCTTCCTGTACAGAAACACAATCTTCTTGTCTAAAAGGACAGGGCCTTGGGCTTTGATATCTGGTATGTAAAATCATCTAGTGCTCTTCTACCAAGATTGTTCAAATTATCTCCTTAGTGTCAAATATGGCCCCGCCCTGAGGTCACATGATTTCTATAGACATATAAGGAAACAATTTGAAAATCTTATTGTCTGAAACCTCAGGGCCTAGGCCTTTGATATTTGGTATGTAGCATCATCTGGTGTCGTCTACCGAGATTGTTTAAATTATCTCCTTAATGTCAAATATGACCCATCCCTGGGGTCACACGGTTTATAAAGGTCAATATAGGGAAAAACTTTGAAAATCATCCTGTCCAAGAACACAGGGCCTAGGGCTTTGATATCTGGTATGCAGCATCACCTAGTTGTCTGCTACCGAGATTGTTCAAAATATCTCCCTATGTCAAATATGATACTGTCCTGGGGTCACCTGATTTATAAAGACTTATATAGGGAAAAATATTGAAAGTCTTCCTGTCCAAAAACACAGGGCCTAGGGCTTTGATATCTGGTATGTAGCATCACCTAGTGATCTGCTACCAAGATTGTTCAAATTATCTCCCTAGTATCAAATATGACTCCGCCCTGGGGTCACATGTTTTATATAGACATAAAGGGAAAATCTTTGAAAATCTTCTTGTCCAAAACGACTAGGCCTAGGGCTTTAATATCTGATATGGAACATCATCTAGTGGTCTTCTACCAAGGTTGTTCAAATTATCTCCTTAGTGCAAATTATGGCCCCGCCCTGAGGTCACATGCTTTCTATAGACATATAAGGAAACAATTTGAAAATCTTATTGTCTAAAACGAACAAGGCCTTTGATATTTGGTATGTAGCATCATCTGGTGGTCGTCTACCGAGATTGTTCAAATTATCTCCCTAGTGTCAAATATGATCCCGCCCTGGGGTCACATGGTTTATAAGGATTTATATAGGGAAAAAATTTGAAAATCTTCCTGTCCAAGAACAAATGGCCTAGGGCTTTGATATCTGGTATGTAGCATCACCTAGTGGTCTGCTACCAAGAATGTTCAAATTATATCCCTAGGGTCAAATATGACCCCGTCCAGGGGTCACGTGTTTTATATAGACATATAGGGAAACAATTTAGAAATCTTCTTCTCCCAAACGACAGGGTCTAGGTCTTTCGTATACGGTATGTAACATCATCTAGTGGTCTTCTACCAAGATTGTTCAAATTATCTCCCTAGTATCAGATATGGCCCCGCCCTGGGGTCACATGCTTTCTATAGACATATAGGGAAACAATTTGAAAATCTTATTGTCTCAAACCTCACGGCATAGGGTTTGATATTTGGTATGTAGCATCATCTGGTGGTCGTCTACCGAGATTGTTGAAATAATCTCCCTAGTGTCAAATATAATCCCGCCCTAGGGTCACATGGTTTATAAAGATTTACATAGGGAAAAACATTGAAAATCTTCCTATCCAAAAACACAGGGCCTAGGGCTTTGATATCTGGTATGCAGGATCACCTAGTGGTCTGCTACCAAGATTGTTCAAATTATCTCCCTAGTATCAAATATGGCTCCGCCCTGGGGTCACATGTTTTATATAGACATAAAGGGAAAATCTTTGAAAATCTCCTTGTCCAAAACAAATGGGCCTAGGGCTTTAATATCTGGTATGGAACATCATCTAGTGGTCTTCTTCCGAGATTGTTCAAATTATCTCCCTAGGGTCACATGGTTTATTAAGATTTATATAGGGAAAAACATTGAAAATCTTCCTATCCAAAAACAAAGGGCCTAGGGTTTTGATATTTAGTATGTAGCATCACCTAGTGGTCTGCTACCAAGATTATTCAAATTATCTCCTCAGTATCAAATATGGCTCCGCCCTGGGGTCACATGTTTTATATAGACATAAAGGGAAAATTTTTGAAAATCTCCTTGTCCAAAACGACTGGGCCTAGGGCTTTGATATCTGATATGGAACATCATCTAGTGGTCTGCTACCAAGATTGTCACATGTTATCTCCCTAGTATCAAATATGGCTCCGCCCTGGGGACTCATGTTTTATATAGACATAAAGGGAAAATCTTTGAAAATCTTATTGTCTAAAACCTCACGAACTAGGCCTTTGGTATTTGATATGTAGCATCATCTGGTGTTCGTCTACCGAGATTGTTCAAATTATCTCCCTAGTGTCAAATATGATCCCGCCCTGGGGTCACATGGTTTATAAAAATTTATATAGGGAAATACTTTGAAAATATTCCTGTCCAAAAACAAAGGGCCTAGGGCTTTGATATCTGGTATGTAGCATCACCTAGTGGTCTGCTACCAAGATTGTTCAAATTATCTCACTAGTCTCAAATACGACCCCGTCCTTGGGTCACATGCTTTCTTTAGACATATAGGGAAACAACTTGAAAATCTTATTGTCTCAAACCTCACGGCCTAGGGTTTGATATTTGGGATGTAGGATCATCTGGTGGTCGTCTACCAATCTTGTTCAAATTATCTCCTTAGGGTCAAATACGGCCCTGCCCTGGGGTGACATGTTTTATATATACATATAGGGAAAAAATTGAAATTCTACTTGTCCAAAACCAGACGGTCAATGCTTTGATCTTTAGTATGTCGCATCATCTCGTGGTCCTCTACCAAGATTGTCCAAATTATCCCCCGAGGGTCAATATATGCCACGCCCTAGCAGTAATATGGTTAAACTTTTATAGGGAAAATTTTTGAAAATCTTCTTGTCCAAAACCACAATACCTAATGCTTTGATATCTAGTATGTAGCATCATCTAGTGGTCTTCTACGAAGATTGTTCAAATTATCTCCCTAGTATCAAATATGATCCCGCACTTTGGTCTCATGCTTTACAAAGACCTATATAGGGAATAGCTTTGCAAATCTTCCTGTCCAAAAACACAGGACCTAGGGCATTGATATCTGATATGTAGCACCATCTTTAAAACAATATTTTACTATATATACAATATGTTATAACAAAACGCTTAGATTAAAATGTGCATATATAAAAACCTACAGTTGTTTTCATATGGAATTTTTTGGCCGATTATAAAAAAGTTACCATATAAGTTATTAATAGTAATAACAAAGGGAAATAAAAAAAATCTATATAATATAATTCAACAAAACACTCTTTACCAGGTAGAGATAGGTCAAAATACACCTACAAATTGGATGTAACATGCATGGTGTACCACAAAAAAGTGGTTTTGATTTTCCCTACGGCCGGTAATAAAAAAGTTACAATATAATCTATTTATGATAATAACAAAGGGACGTTATTCTAAAAACAAGGGTGCCTCATGGTGGTGAACATTTGTGCCAGGCTACATCAAAATCCCTCCATGCATGAAGATTAAATGCTCCGGACAAAGGCATTCTTGAATTTGACATTTGACCTCTATGTGTGACCTTGACCTTAGACCTAGGAACCTGGTTCTTGCACACAGCAATCCGTCGTGGTTAACATTTGTGCCAAGTTACATCAAAATCCCTCCATGCATGAAGAAGAAATGCCCCAGGCAAAGTCATTCTTGTATCTGAAATTTGGGTATAAGTGTGACCTTGACCTTAGACCTAGGGACATGGTTATTGCGCATGACACACCATCTTATGGTGGTGAACATTTGTGCCAAGTAATATTAAAATCCCTTCAAGGATTGTTGAGTTACAGACTGGACAGGAAAAAAGTCCTTTTGACCTTTGACTTTCAAGTGTGACCTTGACCTTGCAGCTAAGGGCCCGGGTTTTGTGCATTACACGTTGTCTCATCCTGGGGAATATTTGTGCAAACTGATATTTAAATTCTGTTTTGCATGACAAAGTTATAGACCGGACAGAAAAAAATCCTATTGACCATTGATCTCCAAGTGTGACCTTGACCTTTAATCTAGCGTTCTGGGTGTTGTGCGTGGCACGTCGTCTTATCATGGGGAACATTTGTGCCAAGTAATATTAAAATCCCTTCATGGATGGTAGTGTTATGACCGGACGAGTAAAAAGCCTTGTTGCCCTTTGACCTCCCATCGTGACCTTGACTTACGAGCCAAGGCTCCGGGATTTGCGCATGACACGTCGACTTATCATGGGAAACATTTGTGTCAAGTGATATTAAAATCCCTTCATGAATGAAGCGGACACGAAACAGACACTGTTCATGCTATGTTAACATTTGAATGCCACATGTGACCTTGACCTTTGAGGTAGGGATCTGAAGGTAGTGCATGACATATTGCCTTATTGTGAGGTACATTTGTGCCAAGTAATATTATAATCCCTTCATGGATGACAGAGTTATGGACCGGACAGGAAAAAAGCCCTTTTGACCTCCAATTGTGACCTTGACCTTTGAGCTAGGGTCTGGATTTTGCGCACGACACGTCGTCTCATCATGGAAAACATTTTTGCCAAGTAATATTAAAATCCCTTCATGGATGACAGAGTTCCGGACCTGACACGAAATTGCGGACGGACGGACGGAAGACCAGAATGACGGACAGACGAAAAAGCGCATTATTATAGTACCCGAAACTGGTTTTCAACCAGTAGGGGACTAATAACTGCTCTTTAACTCGGGCACATTCAACGTGGGACTGGTCAGAATCCTTTCTACAATTTCAAAATCTTTGTCTGTGAGCCTCAGGAACAAACTCATAATCTTTCAAGATTAAATCTTTGACATAATCATAATTTGAGCTTCGTCTACAGACAGCTGGGCAGGGGTTTTGCCAATTTAAACACTTTGTAAAAGAAGACTCCAATTTTCCTTTCCTTGGGCCATTTAAGATTTTCTGCTATTTTTTTCAAAATGCATGAAATATTTATCAACTTCTTTTTCTTGAAAGGGTAAAACTAACCTAATATATTTGGTGACATCAAAGTGGGGAGAACTTGGAGAAGGTTCTGTTCTTCTACTTGCCTGTTCTAACTTTTTCATTTCTAATTCAGATTGCATTCGTTTTTCTTCTTTATCTCTCTCCCTCTCTCTTTCTTCTCTCTCTCTTTCTCTCCCTCACCGTTTCTAACTTTGTTTCTTCTAACCGTATTCTTTTCTTTCTCTATTTTTCTCTTTCTTGAAAATCAAACTTTAATTGTATTTCTCTTAATTTTAAATCTTACTGAGTTTCAACAATGAATGAGCAGATGAATCAAAAATGTCTTCATCCATAAAATATTGAACAATAATATTTTTTAAATTTCTTGTTTGAGCATGGATGACTTTACTTCAGAAATGCTATAATATGCTTGACAAGTAGAAGTAAATCACATTTCCTAGCCAACTAGAAAACATCTCAGTGACAAACTTATCAATATGAAACAACATTTTGATAGCTGTTGGTACGAGTACTGTACCCAAAATCAAAATTAAGAAGTCTTTTATACAAATAATTTGTAACTTTCAGCTTAAAAGGCTCAAAATATGAATTCAAAAGAATAGCAATCAATGGTTGATCCCGGATGAGCCCTCAATTTCTGTTACGTCAAAGGGTAACAATTGCTTGTTACACTTGCAGTAAGTTAAAGTAACAGAAAAACAAACCAGCAACTAAATGTATTAACAATAACAAAATTGTACTAATATAAGTAATAATTCAAATACCTTAAACATTTCAAATAGCCGTAAAATTCAATCTAATGTGCAGAAATAGTCCAAATCATGTCCGGGTCAAATTTAAATCCAAAGAGTAATAATTCCAAATTATTCACAAATAAAAACTATATTTAAGTATTCCAAAGATTATAAATCCTCTCTTCAAAGATAACTTTTTAATTCTATAATGTTAATGTAATTCCTTCAAATGTTAAATATCCAAACTGATAACATTTTTATTTAAAAAAAACAGTAAAGTTTGCAATAAGATATATAACTGTAATTTCTGCCGTCCTTAGACAGCTCCCTATATAAAATATCATTGAAGGTTTCAGAACTTTCATGTAATACTAAGAATAAAAAGAAAATTCTGGAAAAACAAAGAACAATCAAGAATTTAATAATTGTTACATCCTGTTTATCAGTATTGTGATAGAACATAATATAATTTGTAGTTGTTTGACAAATGACTGTCACAACATAAAATTTGTTGTGTACATAGTGAGTTTTCATATTTGGCTGAACAAATAACATTTGATTTCGAATTTCTGCATATAAATGGATTATTAATAACTAAATAAGTAGTGATGAAAGAAGTTAGTGCAAAATGCACACAGTATATATTTCATGTATTAAAAAGCTGAAGAAATAGGCTTATTGAAGTCCTCTCCATGACAGAGTTTTGGCCTCACTTAATATAACACGTAGTACATTTTGTGTAATATTTATTACATACCAAACCACTCTTGTTATTATAAACATATGTATGTATGCATGCATGTATACATTAATGTGTGTGTATATATATATATATATATATATATATATATATATATATATATATATATATATATATGTGTGTGTGTGTGTAAAGTGGCCTTTAATACTCTTTAACAAAATTGAATTATTATTATTCTAAATGTGTTTTAATTATTAAAAACTGTGATAGTATTATATTATGTTTTTAGTAGTCTTTATAACTCTACTAAAGAGTGGCAAAGTACATGTATATATAGAGTTTTGTAATGTCTTTAATACTGATTTGTGTACTTTGATGAGACTTTAATAAACAATAAAACCTATGGAACAGAAATACAGCCCTTGACCAAGTCAAAAATAAATATACAGAGATAGTAGTGGGGACACATATCTAATTTCAATTTAAATTTCAAATATGTTTTAAACTTCCAGGCAATACTATCGTTGTCTTAAGCAAAGCAGCAGACAATTTACCAGCGTCTGTTACTACACAGAGTGAGCCAGGTGGAGACAATGTGATACTACCAGAACCTCAACACACCCTTGTCATTTCTGGTACGTCATTATTACCTATGCTTTATATATTAAAAGTTACATATTAAAGGTATATATTATGAACTGAATGAGTTATTGAAAGTCTTCCGTTGAAACAAAGAAAACTGTTGGTTTAAATTTCACTAGTAATTAATCTGAGAATAATAAATTACAAATACAGTTCGTGTTCAAGTTTGGTGTTCATTTATTTGAATTTTATATTGATAACACCATCTGTTTATCAAAAATAGTAAAGTATAAAGATATTCCAGTAAGACTCGCAAAAACACTGTGTCTGGTATTCTCTCAGTGAAAGATATTTCGATCAAATAGTAAACAAAACATATTTAAAAAAATAAACCATACATGTATGTTTGCATAATATTGTTATAATGAAATTAGAATTATTCACATGATTTTTCATTACTTAAATTGAACACTTACAGTTCTGCTGCTTAAATATCTTAAATCTGTTGTTTACTCAAGACAACTAAAACTGTCCAGTGAGATGTTTAAATTATATTTCATTTGTATTTTGTAGGAACGAGAAGCTCAAACCAAAGATACCTAGTCAAATACGGAGATGAGATCATGTGTTCATACCTTGCCAACAACCAGTTAGAAGTGTAACGTGAAAGTACGGAAGTGCAGATAGAAACTGATATGTTTTTTTTTTAAAATTGTATTTATATTTTAATTACGATTTTTGTGAACGGACTCAACAGACGATGAAATGTACGAAAAAAATATTTTACTACCGGCTTTGTATTGATCATTATCAAGTTTGAATCATTAAAACATTTGAACTGTTCGAAAAGTGAATGTGTAAAGACCTTAACTTTGGTTATCATTTTATTTCGGATCTTAACTGATAGAAGTATCAATGAAATCAGGAATAAAAAATAAGCAAGACATTATTGTTATTTTTATTTTAAATGAACACGTACTATTAAACATCAGCCTTTATTCTCTGATAGTAATTACCTTTAGCTGTTTGACGAGTGTATAATGATACCACGGGTACTCAGCGCTGGTTCTATTTTTATTGCTGTACATTTTGCATGTAAAGTTATGTTTAAATCGTATTGCATTTTATATGATTAATTACCATTTTAATTTTCATATGTCTAAAACCGTTTTCAAATCATTGTTGCATCTTACATTTTTGATAATTGTTTCAAAGTGAGTGAGTAAGTGAGTGAGTGAGTGAGTGAGTTGGGTTTTACGGCGAATCGACACTAAGAGGTCATATATCGCCGAGAAGAAGTTATATTGAAAACGTTAATTCTAAAGCATACCTAAAAACATTTATATAAAAATGTTTATACATGTATAGTGTTAACAATATTAGTTTCAAAAGATAATAGGTAAGGGTAGATTTCTCGGAAACACCAAAACCACAGCCCCAGAGCCACGTATTTACATAGTAGGCCCACAACAAAAAGAAGCTGTAATGGAAAAATATTTCAGACGGGTTGTTTCAAACATCCAACAAGTACATATTTATATAAGCTAAAAATTATTAAAGGGGAAGGAAATAGTAAGTGGCGAAATGGGGACGGGGGTGGGGGAGG
>NW_026459004.1:0-76736 GCF_021730395.1 Mercenaria mercenaria
GATCTAGTTTAAGAGGTCTGTAAAAGATTAATTGGTTTATAGTGGAAATAGAAAATGAGACAGTGATATATATAGAAAGACTACCATTAAAATTTTATGACACAAGTATTTTACTCAAACTATTAACAAAGTGTCATACATGTCTAAACTGAATGAGCCTTTACTACCTTTGAATTGATAACATAAGGCCAGAGTTTTTCAATTTTTTGTTACTCGGATTCTGGGCAGAAAAATGTTGACAGCTCAGGAGGGGAAAAAAATGCAGTAAAACAACAGACGATAAGTGAGCAAAAGCTTTATTGGATTCATGACTCCTTTCTTCGGCAGCTTTTTGTTGCTCCTAGAGTCACCTCAATATCCTCTTCCCATGTTATTTTTTTTTCCAAATGCATGTCAGTTAATACATTCAGTTTTGCCATTGTTATTTACATTCGGTTACATCTAGCATATATTTGAGTCACCGTAAAGTTTTATGCTTTCATCTTCTTGGCCTTTACAGAACTTTTGTTTCATTGTTTAATTGTTAATATACAGGATTTCGCTTTTTCATTGCATATTGTAAATGGTTCATAGGTAAACTTAAATTTCACACAATTGTTTTACATGTGGAAGACGCTTTCATTTGAGAGGAAATCGATCGCACCTGTACGCAGGGTTGTTAATAATTACTTGCAAATGTAATGCATTACTTTAAGTCTTAGAAAAAAATCGGCATTAAATTAGCATTAGCATTACTCATTTTTGTCAAAATAATGCATTAAATTAGCCCCTGACACTGTAGACTAGCTCCTAGACTATATATTTTTTTTACATTTTTATGACTGAATATAGTGATCTGAGTCAGTCTATATCATTATGTCCAATAACTTAACATCATTCCCCTGTGAAAATCTCTAAAATAGACTGGCTTTTGTCTCTATGAAATTGAATTCGACAAAAAGGGGAATAATGTAGAAATATATTTATTATCAGTCTAGTGGCTAGTCTATATACATTGTTAATCCCATAAAATGCTTATGCTGTTTCCGACTCAGCACTGGTCCAATGGAACATCCTCACACTCGCTGGCAGCGTCGGTTTCCTCCGAATCAGTGTCGATAGCTTCTTGAATGACCAAATTGTCAAGAGCTAAGTCAACCATGTTAAATAATTCACAATCAAGAAGATATTTGAAAAAAAATATGTTACTGAGTATATGCAAAAATAGCAAAATGATACAAGTAATGCAATTCAAATAGAATCTACATGTTAACATTATCATCATTTTAAAATGTATGTTAGCAAAATATAAAATGGAAAAAATAATAAAATGAAAAAGTATTGATCTCCGTTGGAATTCGAACTCACAAGTTAGATTCTAGAGCCGTCACGCTTACCACTTCACCATGGCGTCTAATGTCAAAGAGGCAGTCATTTAAATATTTATTATAAAAATAAGTTATAAAAAGGTAGGGTACCATTTTACTGAAGTGGTTTATTCCAGTAACCTTTCAAATCTATTAATAAAAGCGATAGGTCACTCCTAAATGCTAGTAAGTCGAGAAACGAGAATATGAGAAACCCTGAGAATACGAGAAACAGGGATATATTGTAACTTATTTAGATTTATTAAATCTACCACTACCCTAAGATATTCGTAACAGCATATCTAAACATCTCTGAGCTGAATTTTTTTTAGCAACTCCCTTCACCAGTCACCACTGCACTACAGGGGTTCGGCTCATGCCTAAGGCCCAGGCCCTACCCGTGTTTTTCTTATAGGGTAGGCAGGGCCTGGACCTAGGCATGAGCCGAACCCCTGTGCACTGCATCAGTGATTTTTAAGTCAAAATGATAGGCCTAAAACTAGAACAGAAAGATCAACTCAAAGATGCTCGGCATCGATTCAAATAATTTCTTAGGCCTAAACAACAGTGTACATACGCAAAACATTTAGATTTTACATAAATATAAAGGTGAATTTACCTTAGGCTTAGCTGTATTATATCACAAATGGCGGCGGTGAAGATCTGCAGTCGAAAGCGCTGAGCCGGATGACGTCATTTTTATCTACGTCATCGCACGTGTTATGACGACAGAGCAGAAACATCTTTCCGAAGCGCATTATAGACTCCACATAAGTTGTAAGTATCTAGATTCTATGTTTCCAGGGGCGTAACTGGGCCTATTTTGAGAATACGCACGATTGCTATGGGGGTTCGGGGGCATGCTCCCCCGAGAAATTTTTTTTCTTAGAACGTCTCTGGTGCGTTCTGGAGGGTATCCAGATGACGAATTTCAATATGAAAATCATACAATTCACAGTATTGTCCAATTTATTTGACCTGTCAAAAAATGGACCCGGCTTTCATGTTAACCTTACTTAGGCTGGAACAGAATATAATGAAAGCCGGTCCATTTTTTGACAGCTCGGCTTTCATGTTAACATTATATAGGCTGGAACAGAATATAATGAAAGCCGGTCCATTTTTTGACAGCTCAAATAAATTGGGCAATAACAAATTTGATTTAATACCTATTTTTTTATCTTTAACAGCCGATCTGAACCACATTATTATAGGCCTAAGTGACCAGAGAGGGTCCATCACTAGATCTTACATATCAAGTAATGCCCAACTGAATAGCAATGATTTTACGAATATCAAAATATGCGGAACATTTTTCCGATAAAGACAGGAGTTAATTAAATACACGTTTTACACGCTTCAGTCGTCAGCAAGAAAAAACACAAAATTCCCCTGATTGACTTTAGATGTCTATGGTTGACGGGCTCGTGTCGTATCAATGATCAGTGCGACATTTTCTATTGACATGTTATATATCCAAACACGGAAGTGCCAAACGTCGGCTTTTCCTTTTCGCAAATACATCAACAACATGTTCTGCACTAATTTCCCGCTCTCTATAAATGTTCAGGAGTCCTAACCCGGACAACCGCTTTCTGTACCCATTGTGATTGTACTGCGCAGATAGGTCTTCACACTTCTCATAGTGGAGAAGGATCTTTCTGCGGTTGCAGCTGAGACTGGCATCACTAACAGAATGATCAGACATTTTCTGATGCTTGGGTACATATCGAACGCATACTCCAAGCTTCTCAGTGCATCCTATGTCCACCAAATGCGTCAACAATCACATTCCCTGAGAAAGAGGTTTTCGGTGACATCTACTGGCAGGTTGGCACTGTAAAATTGGAACACTTCTAAAGTCTTTGCATGCATTGTTCCTGTGAAAACGGACGTGACACCTTCAGCTAGGCTAAACGGGTCATTGTCCGCAGGGGGGTACTACTTTAAGGTCCCTTAGGGGCTATGAGGATACTCAACCGTAACCCAGTACCCAATGGGGGCATTGTAGTATGCTTAATTGAAAAAATACTAATAGCGCCTGCAGATGCAGTGTACAGATACATCCATGTTGAACAGCTGATTAAGGGCATTAAAATAAATTTAAAATATTTTCGAAATCCATTTTGTAGCGATAAGTTTATCTACCATTTAATTCATATTTGAAAATAAGTCTAATTTTTTTATTATTAGTTTTACCGATATTTTTTAAAAGGTAGGACAGGAGGAGGGGAAAAAAAGAAGTGTCCTGAATTGTAAAGTATTTTTGCAAAATCTCAAACGCAGCCCTATTCAACCTGAACTAAAACTACCAACAAGGCAACACTATCACCAAATGAAATGATGATCATTATTGAATCATACTATAGCCACATCTCTGTTCACAAGGCAAACGCTGACAACTAGAAGACAGACAGTAGTTGATCACAAAAACTTACCTGGTGTACCCAGGGCTCAGTTGTTCTCAACATGTTCGAAATATGCATTTTCATTGTTCTTGTATTTTCATCCAAGAAGGCTTGTAATAGTTCAGCAGTTGGTGCCGAGTGGATGCTGGTTCAAATTCGGCTATAGCCCACTACTTTTATATGTTAAGTGATTAAGGTCACTAATTTTATATCCTTACACAATGTCATACCATCAACTGTGGAACAAGGTTTGAATCCCAATGTTCAACGAACCCTATCCGTGGAACAAGTTGGCAGATAAAAGTTAAAGACAATCGTGATAGTTTTTTTTTCTAGCATTAAAATATTTTTTTTGACTTTAAATAATAAGATATCAGCAATAAAAAATACACTTATCATATAGTTTACATTTTTTGATGATTTAAAGATGATGCATTAACAGTGCACCCCTTATAAATAAAAAAAACTGGAGTAAAACCTTTTTGGCAGCAAATATAAAGGAGTCAGGACATATCTTGTTTTATTATATTCCAATCCATATTCAAAAACTCATCTTTTTTATTGCATATGATTTGTTCTTAAGCATTAAATATTATTTTCATGTAAAATCAGCATGGAACCTGTTTTCTGATGTTCCTGCCCTTAAACTGTTATTTGATTATTTTTTTTAAAAAAGATACCACTTCACATTTATTAATTTTCCTGAAAAAAAGGTAAAATACCCACTACTAAGAAAATCAACATAAAAAAATAAGTTTACCACCTATGATCACTGTGTGTGCATCATTTTTGGACACTGAGTTTTTTTTTTAAGTCTTACTTTTTTTTACTTTCCCAAATGTTAGGACAGGAGGGCTTGTAAAATTAAAGATAGGAAAATACTGGCGTAAAGTGTTTTGGAAGAGATAAATTAAATCAAACTCTTTGGGGAGGTACGAGATAACAGTTCTTAGATAAATTCTGCCGCTGATGCTTTACTTGCTAGTTAGGCCTAAAAATTCTTTGTTTCCGGTAACATGCTTAAAAAATAAGATAGGTAGGTTGGAAATTTTTTTATTAAGAGAGACCTTTCGGAAATTATTTTAATGTCGAATGAGAGGGTTATACTTTAACAGCATCAGCAAGTTGATTTCTAACATCACTGGCCATGTTTAAAGCATAAAAAATGCAGTTTTGTAACCTTTTGTTAAAAAGTTGAAAAAAAAATTCTCTAAGGCATTAGGATCGGGTCAAACATTTACGGTAGATCGGGATACCGGAAACAAACAATGTTTTACGCCTTAGCAATGAGTTTTTTCCCTGTTTAAAACGTTGGTGTTTAACTCAGGGGATGTTTTCAGTATTCCGGCGGGCCCTTAGTATACTCAAGCAATGTTTTGCTTCCCACACAAAATAATCGTCTCTACAATACAAGTAATTATCTGTCTATTTTCTCAATTACTTCATGACTATGCTTTCTAAAACGTCAGCGTAAGGCCGCGAAATGCCACAGTCAGCCATTTCAAACGTTCACGGTTTGTTTAAACATGTTACATTTGGAAACAACGATAAAGCGATACAATCAAGGGCTATAAACAGTGACACGAAGTAGGTCTGTGGTCGGCTTTTTGTGAGGGACTTTTTCTTTTTGAGATGAAGAACTCAAGAATTCAGCTGTGATCGATAGGAATTTAATGCCTAACCCCCCTTAAGCATCGATTTTTAATGCAGATTTCGCATTTTTAGACTTTTTATTTTTTGAAAATGCGATTTGAAAATGACCCACGTGTGTATTTGCGTATGCCTAGTTACGCGCCTGGTTTCTAACTGATTATTATTATTAAATTTGTTAATATTATATACACTCGTAACAATAGTAGATTTAATAGATCTAAATGTCCTCCACAAATATTTTCGTGATTTTCATGAAAAAAATAGAATCTAAATTTTAGATCACAAGAGCCTAAATCCGCACTGCATTTCTTACTATCATATAGCAGTTTTCCACACACAAAAATCTGAATAAAATTTATATCTTTCAGGCCAATAATGAATACTTTGACTCATTTTCACATTACATATCAAAATGTCATCAGTACAGAGGTTCCTATAACAGTTGTAAAAACTGTCCAGATATATGGTACTGCCAAGCAGTGAAAGTAAGTAGTTTAGTTGACCCTACATTCGGCCCTGGAAAGGGCATTAATCATTCGTTAGGGGTAAACAAATTAAGTCTTCTTCTTGAGGGTGCACCTAACTATGTTCATGTGAAATTTCACAGTTGTAATGAAGGAAATGAAAGAGAAAATGGTGAAAAACCTCTAAAAGCGTCCGGTTGGTGGCCCCTGACCAGTAGCGGTCGGCGGTGTGTGAACGTCTCGACTTAATCTATCAAAAAGGTCTTATTACACAACAAAGTCGGCACAATCTATGAGTGCTAACAAGTAAAGACTCTTTAAATCTGTCTTCATTATTTGGTTAGTAATTACATGTAATGTTAAATAGATTATTATGTTAATTTTCCAGTAAATGTTTTGACCCTTATAATCTTTCGGTATAATAAAATAAATATTACATTCCTGAGAAATGCAATATTTATATATTATAGCAACTCTCGACGAAATACAACACACCTGGATTCATGTATTTATTTTGAATTGTTTTTTTTTTTTTTCAAACGCGGAAAATACCACTTATTATCGATGTTGTCTTCCACATTGAACTATAAGGTTCGTTTACCAATTTTGCTTTCAATTGTTAGAAACATACTGAGAAATTTTCCTCACTTATCAGGGGAATGAAGTGTGCAGATACTACGATTAAGTCAATTTCGCTATTAGCGTTTTCTCCCCTTGTGAGCAAAAGCGATAGCGCATTGATATGGTCCGAGAGCTCACGGGTTTTTATTGCAACAACTGAGGCCAAAAGAAGTTTATACATTTTTGGAAACAATATTTCATATCCTCCATGAAAACCCATTTCTTAAGTGTCAAAGCCGTGCCTATCTATATTTTGTTCACTTATGTTTGTGATAGGGGAGGTAAAACTCACTCGTAAAAATTTAGGGGGTAGGGTAAAGTTTACGTCTACCAGCTTTTTCACTGTTTAATTACAGTAGCTATATGATTGTCAGTAAATGTATATATGTCAACCAATGTCAGCAAAAAGAAATTCATCAAAAACGAATGAAGGGCAAACTTGATATTTAAGGTCAAAGGTCAAACTTATGTACAAATCACAAAAATTGGCATATTTGAAATTTATTTTTATTCTTAAAAATTAGTTTGTTATTATAAGTCACTTAGCTTTATATATGTAATGTGTATATATCAGTCAAAGTCAGAAATGCAAATCTTATTGCAAAACGTCAAGGTCAACCCTGATAATTGAAGGTCAAAGTTCATTTTCATGCAAAAATATAAAATGTACATTTACTTTTTCTACGTTTTTAATATGTATTCACATTGTTAGTCACTGAAGTTAATTCGTTTAATGTCTGTATGTCAGGCAAAGTCAGCAGTACAAAGGTAACCTAAAACTGCAAGGGTTAAGCTTTTATCAAAGGTCAAAGGTCAATTTTTTTCTGAAAAATTGCATGAATAGTTTCCTGTTTGAAATTAACAGTATTTTGATCTTATTTGTAATTGCTCGTAATTTATTTTAATGTATATTTGTCCGACAATGTCAGTAATAAGATATCGTCTAAAATCAGACAAGTTCAAATGTGATATTAAGGGTCAAATGTCATTTTCAAGTAAAAGAATGAAAAAATAGCTCTTTAACTTTTCTTCTTGTTTATGATATTTTGTCGATATTAATCAACAATATCAGTTCATTTTAGTATCAAAGTAGTTATATCTGTATATTATTTCAAAACATTCAAGGACAACCATAAATTTCAAGGTCAAAGGTCAAAAAGTGATAAAATGTGCATATATCACTGTTTGTAATATTTTATTGTTTAAAAGTATTGTTTTGTCATGTTAGTAAACTGATCGTTGTTCATTTTACTGTATATATGTCAGACGATGTCATGGAAGAGAAATAAGTCAAGGTCGAACCTGGTATTAAGGTCAGGGGTCATGTTTGGTAAACCATCAAAATGTAGCTACTTACTCAATCTACTTTGTTCAAAGTAATAGTCTTGTTAGAATTTTCTGTTAGCAATTTATTTTAATGATATACATATAGCAGGTCAGGAATGTAGGTCTTATCCAAATAAGGCGAGCCAAACCTATTATCAAAGGTCAAAGGTCAAATCTGCGTGAAAATTAGCCAAAAAACTAGTATTTTTGCAATGATTTTTCATTATTTTTTGAGGGTATTTAAAAACTATTAACTAATAGTTAATGTCAGGTTTGACCTTGACTTATATTTCATTATTATTTCAACAGTGATATTGTCAGTGGTATATACTTTAAAATGAATACTAATCAGTTTTACTAGTAGTGACAGAAATAACCTACGCAATAAAGAATCAAAGCCTTGAAATGTCTGATGGTTGCGGGTTTTTGGTAGATTTAGTTTCTGTTTAAATGCCCGTCAATGAATATAACTGAATGAGAAACAAATACAAATTTAATGTGCATCATACCTAAGATGAACTCTGCCTGACTCAGCTTGTGATGTAACCATGGGCTGGAATACCTTACCATTGATAGATCTTATATTATCTAAATGGTTAGTGTGAGTAATTCACAGTATACAGGTTGAATAAGAACTGCTTGTTCATTGATAATTCATCCGCACTGTTCATGAATGGGACTATTTTGTGCAGCACATGAACATCTTTTGGATGTGATTCGGAATAAGATAAAGATGCTTTGATTGTCAGAAATACATTTTAACTTCGGTAGCGGGATAAACCCGCAACCAAAAATCATTGCAAAATTCTTGTTATTTTGCGAATTGTTACACAAATTTGACCTTTGACCTTTGATAATAGGTTTGCCTTTGACTTATAATGATAAGACCTACATTGCTGACCTTGCTTGACATGTATATCTTAAAGTAAATTGCTAACAGTGAATTATAACAACAAGCTATTTTTGATCAAAGTAATGAGTAAGTATGGTAAAGGTTGTGTTTTTTTATACAAAAGTGACCTCTAACCTCCAATACCAGGTTTGACCTTGACTTATTTTCTCTTCCATGACATTGTCTGACATATATACAGTAAAATGAACAACGATCAGTTACTAAAATGACAAAACAAATACTTTTAAACAATAAAAATTATTACAAGTTGGTGATATTTTTGCAACATTTTACTCAATTTTTTGACCTTTGACCTTTGAAATTATGGTTGACCGTGAATGTTTTGAAATAATATGTGCATACCAGACATCGCCTACATTTTATACATTAAAATGAACTGATATTGTTGATTAATATCGACAAAATATCATTAACAAGAAGAAAAGTTAGAGCTATTTTTTCATTCTTTTATTTGAAAATGACCTTTGACCCTTAATATCACATTTGAACTTGTCTGATTTTGGACGATATCTTTATTACTGACATTGTCGGACAAATATACATTAAAATAAATTACGAGCAATTACAAATAATGATCAGAAATAGCTGTTATATTTCAAACAGGAAATTAATCATGCAATTTTTCACAAAAATTTGACCTTTGACCTTTGATAAAAGCTTTACCCTTGGCAGTTTTAGGGTTACCTTTGTACTGCTGACTTTGCCTGACATACAGACATTAAAACGAATTAACTTCAGTGACTAACAATGTGAATACATATTAAAAACGTTAGAAAAAGTAAATGTAACATTTTTCATATTTTTGCATGAAAATGAACTTTGACCTTCAATTATCAGGGTTGACCTTGACGTTTTGTAATAAGATTTGCATTTCTGACTTTGACTGATATATACACATTACATATATAAAGCTGAGTGACTTTTGAAAACAAACTAATTTTTAAGAATAAAAATAATTTTCAAATATGCCAATTTTTGTGATTTGTACATAAATTTGACCTTTGACCTTAAATATCAAGTTTGCCCTTCATTCCTTTTTGATGAATTTCTTTTTGCTGACATTGGTTGACATATATACATTTACTGACAATCATATAGCTACTGTAATTAAACAGTGAAAAAACTGGTAGACGTAAACTTTACCCTACCCACTAAATTTTTACAAGTGAGTTTTACCTCCCCTATCACAAACATAAGTGAACAAAATAATAGATAGGCACGGCTTTGACACTTAAGAAATGGGTTTTCATGGAGGATATGAAATATTGTTTCCAAAAATGTATAAACTTCTTTTGGCCTCAATTGTTGCAATAAAAGTCCGTGAGCTCTCGGACCAATATCTCATATCTCAAACAGTGACCAAGTAACCAGACATCATCTCTTACAGGCTTGATTGTCTATACAATCAATGAATATAAATAAATAGCATTTTTTATTCAGAATGTGAATGTTGTGACTGACGTTTTTTTAAACAAAAAAGTTTAGTAATTTTCTGTTCTTTGCACGGGACAATGGATACTTTTTCGCATCTAATACACACGTGTTTCATTAGAAATTTATTCATTATACATTGTATTGATTTCTGATCTGAAATTTTAATCCAACGAAAGTATCTAAACTGTACCAGAGGAAAACATTTATAAACGATATAGTGTTATACTTTATGTTTTATGATAGTATTTATTATCAGATCAGAAATTAATCTGTTAACCAAATGTATTCAATAATTTCATTGCACATCTTTTATTAATATCAAGTATTGTTATTTAAACAAATCAAAGCATACATGTATATGATGTATGGATGAATGGCCATGCTCTGTTGTAAATGTATGCAGCTATGATAAAACATAGAGTTCTTATGAAACTTGATAATATTGAATAAGGTACATTATATACAATATCTACACATCTGTTTATAATATATCATCTCCAACACAATTCCCCTTATTTTCAGAGTCCTTATCTCTGCTTCATCTTAACACATCCTTATCAATACGCATCAGTGTAGCTTTGCGTAATAACTCCATCAGCTTATATTGTGTTTTCTAATTTTTGTGACGATTCCTAGCGATTTCAGTTTTGTTTTTAGTTCTTCCATGGTCATTTCACTGGCGGGTTTTTCATTTTCTTTTTCAAATTTGTTATGTGCAATCTGAATTTCAAACTCAATTCTTCGTTTTTTGCTTGATGATCTACTTCGCTGCATATATAGCATTTTATATTGTCTTTAATATTGATTTGTGTACTTTGAGGAGATTTTAATAAACAATAAAACCTTATATTTGCAGTTTAACATAATATTTGCAGTTTAACATAATTGAGAATTATTTTCTTTCCTTAATAAAAGGGTAAAACATGAAAAAAAAAAATAATAATAAAACCTAAAAAGTTGGCCCAAATGAACACAGGTGGTAAAAATTTGGTGTCGATTCCTCCTTCATTATGAAAACACATGTGCATCTGTTCACTGTTAATCAATAATCTAATTAAGAGATAAACATCTTTTTGGTGTAAAACGGCACGCACTAGAAAACTGTTATCAAATTAATTCTTTAAACGGCATTTAAGTTTAGTACTACATAATAATATAATTAAAGCCATTTAGAATTCAGAAAATGTAAGAACATTTAAGGCAATTTCGAAATAATGATTTTGCTGCTGATTTCACAGAGCATCAAAATCATAGCCAATATCTTGTAAATTTTCTTAATGTCATTTTAATTCTAATTCACTGATACAATCCGCTACTTTGACGTAAATCACGCGTTTAAATTCAAAAGCTTACATTAAAATATCGGCACGTGTTACGATGTTATACCTTTCATTCACACATGCCGTGATGAGGATGGCAACATACGTGTCACTTTAAAATTTAATTAACACAATTTAAATTCTGCGTACACTGATTTAAGGCACATGACCATTAAAATTTATAATGCTAATATCATGTCAATACAATACGTAGTCCCGTGCCGCGAAGATATACATGTATACATGTATACAAGAAACAGGATGCTACTTGACCAAAATGACACTTATAAAAATCTTAAATTCAAATTCAACTAATTTACTGAAACACCCAATCATTATGTCAAAATAAGTCATAATAAATATTTTGTATTATTATTTTGGTTATTACTATAATGCAACAAAGAACTGCCTTCACTTTTATTTTCGAATTTTTTAAAACATATCTCAGTATGTAATGAAAAACTTTAAAAACTTTTAAAAGAACATTTGTCAGACGGAACGCACCCAAAAATCAAGCTAAACTCTGTTATAATTATACATGTATTCCTATTCCGATACGGCTCTATCTTATCGTAAAACTTGGCACGTTTTTTTGTCAATATACAGAAAGCGTTGAAACTCTGTTTTTAAAGGAATTTTGAAGCAAGAAAGAAATAACTTATTTTATAATAAAATATATATCTAGAATGTGCACGACGAGGACTTTCCAAATATATCCGGGATGGTATTTTAACTTTAACTTTTCCTTCAAAAATACTTAGTAAAACAGGGTTATCGTGTAATTCTGCCAAATATGTATAGAGAGTATATTGAATTTGAGAGACGTTTTTCAAACGAATTTTGAAGCAACCAAATATTGACTTATTTTGAAGGAAAATATACCATCGTAAAGGTCTTGAATTGTTTTTTAAGGAAATATCCGGGATGGTATAATAGAATAAATAGAAATGTGTAATTTATGACATTTTCTATGGTAACTGTATCATTTTCCTATATAAATCAATGTAAGTATAGGAATAGGATTTATCAGTTGCGCTGTCTGATGGCTTATCAGAATATGTGCCGTAGATGTACTGATAAGATCGCCTAAGAGGAGAATAGTTCCACATGAAAACTCGTAGTGATTTTTTTTTTTTTTTTTTTTTTGGAAATAATTAAACTGCCTGTGCCCATGGATATGGGAAAATAAGCGCGACAAATCCAGAAATTGGGAAAATAATGGCAAGCTTGTTTTTTTTTTTTCTTAGGTTGTTGATTTTCTTTTTTGCCTTTTCTACTGAAATATCTGTAAGACGAAAGGACTAGTTCTTGACTGACTCCGTTTTCACTTTGTGATACAGACTTTTTGAATTTTAATTGAAAACAATGTCCATCAGAAGGGGAAATGTGAAATATATTTGGGAAATAATGATAATTTTTTGGGGGAAAATGGAAGGTTTTTTGCAAGGGGAAACAGCCCATATTCGGCACTAAAATGCCCCCAAAAAAATCACTGACTCGGCAATATTTATTCAAAACTACATGCAGTATCTTGTCAAAATACAACTGAAAGTTTTGTCCCTAGAATCGTTAACGTCTGGTAATACCTAGTACATGTATGTATAATGCCTTTCTTCTATTTCAACCTTTACCCTGATTGTGACAAGGGCTTCTGCTTTTGCGACTAGTGCATACCAGATCATGGTCTACACTGTTCGCCATTCAGTCTGTATCTTTTTGTAAGCGCCCCTTTTAACAGTTAATGGTACTGTCCAAGTTGAAAGACGGACAAGTTCATTATAGAAATTTAGCAGGGTAAGGGTTAAGAGCGCAGCTTGATGCATTTCGTTCTTGTTACACAGAGAATAGAAACCTAATATCATGCACTAGATTTTGTAATAAAAAGCTTTATTGTCCAGTTTAGATGTCATGTTGATTGCTATTTTAGCGCGCCAATTATGACCGATGTCACTCTATTGAACATGCTTTCAGGACACTGTTATATTATAGCACTAAGTCTTGTTCAATTCCTTTCATCTACACATGTGTATCGGACAATTCTGTAAAGAGCGTGTAGGACCACATTCGTAACAGATCGCATTTGTTACAGGTGTGTGAACGCGATAGAGACCACATTTTTTGTTAATTTTGATTAAACTTGCACACAACTTATAAATCTAGTAAGATCTCGATTCCTTTCAAAAACAACCGTATTCACACTGGTTATTCGGGTACCTACTCGTGTGAGCGATACCGCCCTCGTGTGATTAATGTACATGTAGGTTGTTTAGGGTATATAAAAACAATGCCAACGTATGACACATATTTAAGAATGTTGAACATTTTAAAGACAGATTCGTCCGAGGCAATGCATTAATTCGCACTGGTGAAAATATCAGTTCTCAATAATATTGATATGACTATAAAATTTGAAGAAATGTAGCAAAAATTACGTATTTTGACGTTTTGAGACGTGTTTTTCTTTGTTCAAAGTTGAGATAACTGAATTTGCCACTCACCTTGGTAGAACAATACATACTCAACTAAAAAACGTTTGGATCATGTACCTGCAAGTTCTTTTTGTTGATAAAATTTCAATTATATGCATCCTGTTGCTGTTTTTGATGGTACCTCTGACGATGGATGAAAATAAATGAAGATACCTACCCGTTTGGACATGGGTACCGTCCTCGTTATGTCAATGAACATTTATGAAACTCCCCGCAGCGATTGCTTCCGCATACGGTACACTAAATAAACGCAATTGAAGGTAATTGCTTTGAGGATCTGGAAATAAGAACTGGAAATGTGAAACCCGACCTTTAGTCGATCTATATGATTAGAATTTTAAATTTAAAGATGTAAAGAATGGGAGTGGACCGTGTTAGCAGTATTTCACCAAGATTAAATCTTCCCTCACACCCACCCTCTATTCTACACATTCTATCTTCTTGCCTTCCTGAAGTTCTTGTTTTTCTCCTTCAATCTCATAATGAAAACGACCAAATTTGTCGCACACCAAGCAAAAGTGCTTATGTAAAGACCATTTTTTTCTTCCTAAAAGGGAAAGTGGACCCTCTCTCTGGGCATGTATTCGTTTAGGAAAATGCTCATAAATCTGCCTTTTATCATATCTTGTAATATTCGCCTCTGTTCATAGGCGCACTCTCCATTAAGGTAGTGCTAATTAGGTGACTTGTTTACAAGTACATACAATATACACTACTGTATATTGTATAAGTGTCTTACAGGTGACTAACTGAAGAAACAGAAGCAGATATGGAAGTCTGGGTATCAGATTCTATCTCTATTTATTGTTTGTTCACACACTCTTCACAGCGGTTGTAAACGTTAAATGTACGTCTAGGGAGGAAATCTGTGAGATTCAAGATTTCAAGATTTTATTTATAACTAGGCCCATACGGCATCAGCATTATAATAACAACAAATTTAACAAAACAAACACTAATACATAAAATAAAACAGTAGTTTTACGGTCATAATAGATCTAATACAAATATTTTGTAAGCTAAAAAATAGAAGATGGTGTACATTTAGAATTAACCAGGTTGAAAACATTGTTTTAACTGGCCAGAAAATAACTGCCAGTGGCAAAAACCTATCCCTACCTAAAAAATTGAAGTATTTTCTGTACAAAAAAAATGCTAACTTAAAAAGAGTACTATCATTACTTTGAAATAAACCTTGAAATGACATTACATTTAACAGTTGAAAGCCATTTGGTATATATTTTACTCTGTCCAAATCAATGTAGGGACATTCTAAAATAAGAATATTGCGGAAATACACTGGTGAAAGTACTACTGATTCAACCAGAATGTAGCAGATCCAAGTTGTTCTAAAGATTCTTTTACATATGAAACCCAAGAACAATAATTTACATTTTGCTGATGGAGTCTATACATGAACCTGTAAAGTATACAGTTTATCTTTTCTTGTTTACCATTTAATAAAATGTACACCAGTAGTTCAATATTCTATTTCTAATTATAATATCTATTGGTAATACCCCAAGCTCACCAAAAACCATGACATAAGGTGTTGTCTTTTTAACCTTCAGTAATGTTTTTAAAAATTTAAGCTGAAAACTTTTAACAATGCTAACATCACCACATCCCCATACCTCTGATCCATACAATAATATTGGTTGAACAACAGACTCAAATAAATGTAACTGTGAATCAATACTAAGCTGCAACTTCCTACATTATTTTTCAACAGAGCATACATAGCCTTTCTAGCTTGGTCGACCAAATATATTTTAGTTTTATTGAAGTTACCATAATTGTAGTTAAATTTAATTCCTAGATAAATGAAGTCATCTACTACTTCAAGTGCCGCATTATTATAATAAAAGGTAGACTTATTAAAATGTACTTTTCCACGTTAAAAAAGAACAACCTTAGTTTTATTTGAAATAACTGTAAGTTTCCAAAGTTAATGCAGATTGTAAATCATTTTAAGTTTCTGTAAATAACACTGTATCATCTGCTTAAAGTAACAAAAATAGCTTGAAGAACATTTCTGAAATATCATCACTTAGCAGGTCCTATACATTGTTTGATATTTCCACTAGTCCTGAACAATAATTAGACAAATATGAGACTAAATCATTCTAGAAAACAGAAAATAATATCGGTGATAAATTTTCACCTTGTCGTACACCAGTTGAGTTAATAAAGAAATTTGATAGACTTTGGCTACTCTTTACACAAGATTTGGCTTTATCATATATTGCATAATATACAGCCTTAAAGACTTTCCCACCAATGCTATGCTGTTGTAAATCTTTCTATAAACACATACGATCGACAGAATCAAACGCTTTCTTGTAACCTACAATGGCACAATATAAGAGCAGATTGGTTTTTTATACTTTAACTTACTGCCTTTAGATTCTTAATCACCATTTGCAATACAGAATTAGCAACAGACTATAAGACAGGTAAGATTTTATTTTGTTAAAAGTTTAAGTATCAGACGAGCTGTAATAAGCATTTCTCGCCGCTTTCTTTTTTCTTTTCATTTCCCACCATTTTAGCTCTGCTTTCAACAGCTGGATGATAAGCAAATTGCTCGGGGCTTGAATTGCTCGACAAACCTGCAAACCTACTAAACTTCATGCCCTCTTTACCTACCTTAATAGAACATCACTTCTTCCAACACCTATTTTTCATGAAAGTTCTATCATAAGTTAAAGTAACGATAAAAATAAAGAGGGAGCTGAATAGTTCCTAGTAAAATGCTGGTCAGTTGTGGTCTGTTATCCTAAAATTGCGCGTATATGCTCCTGTCCGCACAATAAACCTACTTTCGGTTTCGATCTGCAAAACTTGTATGTAAAGTATATAAACATATCTCATCTCATTTCATGCATTATGTATTCCAGCAATAAAAAGATGTGATTAATGCACTTGTTCTACACGAATTTTCGCACAAAAAAGTGATGAAACAAGGATCTGTTTACTACTGACTTATTTCGACTACTCAAATGAAGCACATTTTCGACCGAATAACTGGCTTTATTCCCCAAAACGAAGTTAAACGTGGGTCGATCGCAATACAATATTTGACAAAAATCATATCATTACTGAACAAATTTAATTTAGTTTTTGTGTACCCCATAACAACTTAAATAACAAGACAAAACGCACGGTCGCAATATTCAATTGAAAATACACCTAAGAATGTGTCTATGTAGATGGATCTTGAAAGCGAACTTGAAGAAATTATGAGAGAAGTTTTTCTTCAGATAGGCTGCTTCCAGTATCTGGAGGGTATGAAAGACCAAAGTTTTATCTTATCCTAGCTGGTCATTGCATATTATCGCTAAATTTAGAAAAGGGGTCTGCGTCAATGTAATGTTCATTTCAATAACGAGGACGGTATCCGCTGGATTGACAGAAACAACGAGGATGGTACCATGGTACATCGTCAGAGGTATCTTATTTTCTAGACACTGTCTTCGAAAACATCGATTTAATTTTACTGTGCTTCAAGTTTTTGTGAAATGAAAGCAATGGCTAATACACAGAATGACTGCTTTTCATTTTCCTAACAAAAAATTCCTAATATAATCCGAAATAATACCATTAATCGTGAAAATATATACCATCGCCTTAAAATAACTTCATTTCCGCGACAAAAAACGTATTTTTTTTTCACAGTTATTCAGAGCATATGAGATAGATATTTGACATGGATATAGTTAAGGTATGATCTTACACATTTAATACTAAAACTTTTCAAATCTTCAGTAAAATACGGAATAATTACATGTTATAGGTGTGAATTTCCTGTTCACCAACATGTACATTAATCACACGAGGGCGGTATCGCTCACACGAGTAGGTACCCGAATAACCAGTGTGGTATTGCACCATTTGATTTGACTTGGAATTACAGCCCCTGAATTTGCAAAAAAAAAAATGCTGATTTTATCCTTGTCAACACAGTGGAGACTATAATTTTGGGGTCATAACTCTAAGTCAATTTTGATTAAACTTATATAGGATCTCATTTCCTTTTAAACCAGCCATATTGCGCCATTTGTCTCGGAGTTATGGATGAAAAGGCAAATTTTGCTTATTTCAGTCTTGTGAAAACAATAGAGACCTTCCCTTGAAAATTAAGTATTAGATAAAATTAACTACTTTTACAAACAAAACAATTATAACATGTATTACAAAAGAATGTCGAAGAAAAGACCAAAGTATGACTGAAACTAAACAAAAGGATAAATATAATTAGTTTATTATGATGTTGATATTGCTATTTTTTCCTCGTGGATCTGTTTCCCAGAAGCTAGGCGGGGGTAGTAGTAACTATATCAGTTTTAGATAAATTGAGGTTTGATTAATAATAAATATTATATGTTGGATATTGTTAGAAATAACAAGTCTTCGCTATTCTCACTGGAAACGATTAGCATTTATGATAAATTTATGTACCGCCAAAGTAATAAATAAATGCCGTGCGCTTTGATCGTTTTGATTGGTTAACAGCATAATGTTGCGCCTTATCATAGGAAAATCTTAGTTAACCCTAACCCTGACCCTGAAATATCACTAAATAGGCACTGTCCATCAATGCTTTCGGGGCTTTCATTTTTTACTTTACTGTAGTGTCATTGTATCATACTTTTCTCCCCTGCCAGTAGAATCTACAGTAGTTGACAAACTTTTTTATTTCATAAACACATAAATTCCGAAAACAGATTATCGGACTATCTAAACCCTAACCCTAACTCCAGTGATTATCGGAATATCTAAACCCTAACCCTAACCCTAACTAACCAACCGAGAGAAAATATATGATGTAATTCACGTGTTTTAAAAGTGACGTCACAGTCAATGCTTGCGTTGGCTGAAGATATTTTTATTGCATTGGCAAAGGCAGGAGGATTTCAATAAATGACAGAAGGCGAGTAGAAAATGTTTTTATTAAACATCAACAATAGTTTATTATGAGGTCGTAGAAATAAGGAAAATCATTTGATTTAGATATCTAATTAGAATCTAGTATAGATTTAAACAGTTGCTGTAATTTACAGTAATGATAGGATCGTCTAACGCCACGGGGGTTTCACGATTTGTGTTTTTGTTTTGGAAGATGACAAAACCAAGATAGAGCATGCACATGGGGGCCTCCCCCAGAAAATTTTTAAATTAAGAAGTCATTTCGTGCGATTTGGCGTGTATTTGAAAGCTTACTGATGGGTAGATATGTGACTTTTTTTTTTTCGCTTTTTTTTCTGTGAATAGTACATAATGTCTTTTAAGTTCAGATCAATAAGTTAAGATAATGATAATAATACAAAAGTAATATCAAGAAAGACATACTATTTTTTTAAAAAATATTTGACAGATATGATGTGCATAGAATAAGGTCATTGTTGTTTATGAAACAAAGTTTACATCGTACCATCTCTTAGAAATTAATGTAAACTTAAACTGTTATTTTTATGTATTTCATTCCACTATTGTGAAAAGGTATAAAGCGATATATAATCATTTTTGCATAAAAGTAATCCTCTGGGTTTTCTAAAAATCATATAATAAGATACAAAGAATAATTACATGTATATGTACACAGCTGAGAATATTTGGCAAGTAATGCCTAGCCTCCATGTACCATCTCTCGACCCAGTTTTACACTATTTTGTGGTAATTATATAGGTTAAAAAATAATCAAATATAAGATATTGACATTGATTGGTAGACTGACCATTTTCAAAGCTGTGTATTCTATTTTGGGATGTTCACTTCTATTACATGACGTAATACAGGTATGTACATGTAGGTAAGTTTGATCGATAATCACATTCTACAAAGAACCAATTCTCGACCTTTCACCAGTACTGTCTTTACCATGTTTACGGTGTCATGACCCAAATCAGACAAATATTTCAGCAATAAAATTTAATGCATTTATTTAAATAGTCCATAAGTTTATATATAGTCTCATCAAAATGAGAAAATTTGTACACATGTGTTAGATCTGACAGCCGGGAAACATATCAAAACATAAATAATTAGATTTTCTTGTAAATTTTATGAGGTCAGTGTACTTTGTCAGTTAGAAAAGGATATGAATAAAATATTCTATATAACACTTACCAATACTTTGCTCAAAACTGGCAAAAAAACCCAATGAAAATGCAAATAGATTAGTAAAGTACCTTTGCAAAGAGCGGTAATTCGATGATATATTGAAAACAATCGAGAGATGGTAACGTTCGATAATTGGAACAAGGAGGCTAGTTTACATTTGGCCTGCGATGTATCTTTGGAGCCCGTAGACTGCCCGTATCCTCCTTTCCGTGCAGGAGGCGACAGAACAATTTTTGTTCACGGGCTCCGCAGCCTCTACGATTTTGCTTAGTGAAAAGTTATACAAATTAGAAAATTCGAAAGCCCGTAACTCATAGACGTGTTGCAGATGGCATTGCAAATCCCTGCACGGGCATCTTTAGGAGGCCTTGCGCTGATCGTGCAGCCAACTCGCGATTTTTCGTGGATATGTTGCCCAAACGAAACCGTACGGAGATTGTAGACTCGTGGGACCTTTGCACGGCCCTCGCACAGCCGCAAGGTTGTCGCTAGCTGCCCCTGCGGTACCCATGAAAACGCACGAATACTAAGCAATCATCGTTCGGCAACCCTACAGCGGCCACATCATCCACATTTTCAGATGGTTATATATAAATGGCCATCTCCGACATGTTTTCATTATTTGTCGGAGAAATGATTGCGGTTGCAGTTGAGGCAGGTCAGGAGAAGAGAGCAGATGATTACAAGCCTGGTCGTTCTTGATGAGCAGCAGGCCCGACAGAGGCACAGGAAGAAACCCTTGCTGCTGAGACGGGCCACCCTCGGACACTTGGACACCCTGATGCAGGAGTTGATGCCGGAATCCTATGGGGACTTCTAAGCTTACCTCATAATCGAGCCTACCATGTTTCGGGAGATGGTAGACAGACTGACCCCCAGAATTTCTAAGCACGTAGACTGCCGTCCAGGCTTTTACCTTGTATCTTCTCCGCGCAGCCTCTTCTTGCACGGAAGCAGTACGGGCTTCGTACGATTTCCATACATAGAACCAGTACAAAAATGGCACGATGCTTGTATATAATGTGAACACATACGCCGTAGCCCATAGCCATCTACGATGCCCAGAAATCCGCAAGGAATTATCGCGCGCCGCCCGGGTTAAATGTGAATTAGGTATCAGCTATAGAAAGAAAAGAAATAACGCACGACAAAATAAATTTTCTGTTTTAGCAGCTGTAGCATGACACTGTATTTTTCTTACAATATATTTACAATTAAAAAAATATACTGAAAGGAAAAGGCACAGCTGTAAAATTTGATTTCATATGCAGTTCATGTTAAAATTACAAAAAAAACTTATGTTAGGTTTATTTCTCATCAGGTTAGTTGATAGATACATCCAACCTTCTGCAAAATCGCTAGGTTCAACATTGAAACGTAGGATTTTGTCGATACATGAACTGAATATAAAAAATAATCGACG
Organism: Mercenaria mercenaria; assembly: GCF_021730395.1. Classification (NCBI taxonomy): domain Eukaryota; kingdom Metazoa; phylum Mollusca; class Bivalvia; order Venerida; family Veneridae; genus Mercenaria; species Mercenaria mercenaria. Next base: position 21,520 of record NW_026459004.1, read on the forward strand.
GCGTTTTATTTCTGCGGGAAAATGACACATGTATGCGTTTTATATCATTCCGTAGGCCTACGTATATATACAAACAAATGATCACATTATTTAGCTACAAACACACATTTTAAAAAAATACAACACACATAAAGAAAAAAGATTTTTAAAATGTCTAGCCTACATGGCAACGTAATTTAAATTATTCTGAATATGTAATTGTGACCGTCACGCGTGACGCGTGATAATTTAATTTTTTAAAGAAATAATTGTGGCAAAATGAGTAGTATGTTGATATCTTTGCTGAAAATATTTTCTGATGATTGTTGACAAAACGAGTTTTGAAATGCACTTAAGCTATATGTATACTGTCAGATACTCCACTCTCGGAAACTCCTAGCTTTTACCCAAACTCCTCATCCCTGGGTCCAGTAATTATATTTTATCAAGCAATGGACAATGATTGCAGTTCGCCTAAAGAATTACTATCGCAGTTACGAATTTTGTAGTGTTGATAGACTTTATCACTTCTTTTTTGTTTCAAGCCTGATTGTTATTGAACATTGAACATTAACATTGAGTTTACACTACTGTAGGCTATAAACAGAAATTTATCTGGGCTATGTGCAGGGAATACGAAAAATAACATAAAATGAACTCCGCTGTTGTGATTTTTTATAAATATTTAAATGTGTCGAAATTCAAGCAAAATATAGTTGCAATTTTTTAGATCGAATCCAGACAGTATGATAAACCGTATTGCAGAGAGCAAATTGTGTTAACTCCTTGGGGATGGGAGGGGGTGGGGGCTGCTTTTCCTCACGCCCTCTACTGCCTCTTGGCCGCCAGGACTTGCGGTTATAAATTCCTCGGCTTATCTTCAGATTAAAAAAATAAAGGGAAACTCTTGTTACGGAAAAGGTGGAACAAACTTTAGTTGCCAAACGTGTCCTGTTTATCTAGCCCGCTAAAATCTCTGAATACAATAAGGAAATATTCTCAACGATTATCATTGTTTTTTTATTTGCAGAAACCTAAACGAACCGAAACATCGGACAGTATTGACTACAGTACAGTTTGAATTACAAGACAGAAAAAAAGCAACAAATTTCAGACGTCCAACATTCTTCCTGCTCACATGCTTACATCTTGTGGCGTCAGATAAATAGCCAGTAGCCAAGTATTGATGTAGCCGTAGTGGAATAACTGGGAAACTCTTAATTTTATCTTTGAAGGTATGTTTCTTTTCTTACACCGTCGTACGAAATAATTCAGAGAAATATCTAATATTAATTTGTAACAGAAAATACAGATTATTGAGTATTGACGGAACAAACAAGCACAGTCATGTCGTATAACAATCTGCGTATTCTCCATTTTGCCACCTGTATGTCTTTCCATCCATCCATCCGTCCATCTGCCCATCTAATGGTCGATCAGTTTCATTCCAAAGAATATTCCTGAAGCCAGTTCTGAATAGGGGACAGCTTTTCTATGTAGGAAAAAGAAGGACATACTAGTACATAGTTTTTGCTAAAAAAAACCCCCAACATTCTTAATCCAAAATACAACATATCTGATGTTAAATGTTCAATATTTCATTCATCCAATTCTATTTAAAAAAAAAAATCTATTTTGTCCACCGTTACATGTCGCAGTAACAACGCTAAATGTCGCACTCCCAATTTGAAACTAAGATATATAATATTAACAATTCATTGTTCTTTATTTGTTGTAATAAGTTCGAAGCTGCTATAGGCATACAGACACTAAATAGAAAAATGGCGCGAAAAAAAATGGCGGACACAAATAGTCCTCAGTTTTTTTGCTCTGTAGAGCTATTTTCCTTATTTTCTTTGCAATTTTTTTGCTAAAATCACATGACAGATCTATGACTGACATGTAGGTAGCATTTTCATACTGAAATAACAACATGACAAAATTTTTCATGGAAACTTATATCATACACCACTAGTATAATTTGGGATCTCATTTTTAGCTGATTTTGCAGTTTGTGTGTTTGACTGAAATTATTTTTCTTGCATCAAACATGACCCCTACTTTTCTTTTGATTTTTCTTTAGCACTATCAATATTCTTCAAGAAAATGTAGGTTACAGACATTTAAAATGTGTCCTGGTGTGTGCTGCGGCCATTGGAAATAGGTCAATTTTATATAGAATAAAGAACAAAAACTATTTAGTGTGTTATAACCTATAAGATGACATTGGTAAAAATTGAAATCTGGCCAGATGATGTGGAAATGGGCTTCTTTGATTAGAATTTGATAGAAAATGACAAATTTATTGAATTTTGTTGAAAATGAGGACAAAACCCCAAAATATCACACTTTCACTGTTTTGAGTGTATTATTTTCAAAAACTGCTTATTCATAGCCTACTGATTGCTAATTTCTAGCCATCAGAGGTAAAAGTGAACATATTTAACAGTTTAAATGTGTAATTTGTATGCATATCAGAGTAGAAAAAGTCAAAACAGGGCAAAACAAGGCTGCATTTAGGGTAACTGCTTCAAAATTATGTAGCGACAGCTATTTTTGACAAAATCTGACGCTTTGTCTTGTGGTACTGAAAATGCCATAAAACCTTAGAAACTGTTGATATCAAGCTAAAACCTTGTATTTTTTCATGCATTTAGGTTTCTTATACATTTCAAATGAAACTGGCACAGTGTCAGAGAAAAAAGTTTTTCTTATAAGTAAATTATTGCATGACTGTATTCTATTGTTTCTCTGATTGGCTGAAAACGGTTCGAAAAGTAATGAGTACATATCATATCAACTTCTCTTGGGTTATAAATAGAACGAAAATAAAAATAGATCGAAGTAGGTGCTTGGAAAACCAATATCAACCTGATTTGGTCTAAATTTATTCCTTATTTCTTTATTAAAGTTACAATTGTAATAACAAGACTGACTTTACATTTATTCATGTAATAAAACAATTATTGACTTTTTCATAGGTTGATATCAGGATTTATGAATGTATAATGATGTGTTAAATTCAATTGTTAGCGTTAAGCCCAGTGGAATACATACTCATACAATGTCATTCTTGTATACTTTTTCAAGGACAGCAGACTGAATAAACACCTAATTAACATCATCACTTTATTATTATTATTAAAAACAATAATGAAATATTTGTTAATCGAACCAGCTCGATTCGCTAGTTCCTCGTGCATTAACACACATGACACATGTCTTTAAAAGCATCGAGTGCATGACGTATTTATTGAGAAGAAATATACATTCAGGGGAGGAGAAATCTGATTTTGACTTGTTTGTTCGTTTGTGTCATTTTTTTTACTTGTCCGTATGATAGTTATATAGTAAATTCTGGTCAAATTTCACAGTCCGTTTACAAGCTTTGGGACAACCTGGGCAATACGGACAATTTAATTTGCCGCTCCTGACACTGTAGACTAGCTCCTAGACTATGATATATTTTTTTTTTTACATTTTTATGACTGAATATAGTGAACTGAGTCAGTCTATATCATTATGTCCAATATCTTAACATCATTCCCCTGTGAAAATCTCTAAAATAGACTGGCTTTTGTCTCTATGAAATTGAATTCGACAAAAAGGGGAATAATGTAGAAATATATTTATTATCAGTCTAGTGGCTAGTCTATATACATTGTTAATCCCATAAAATGCTTATGCTGTTTCCGACTCAGCACTAAACTGGCATTTTTTCGGCGGAATAAGTGACCGAGTCGTCATTGTCAGTCTGGTAATTAAACATAACATCATTAAATATAAAATCACCATATAAAGAACTAGGAAAGAAAAATGTCATAAAGTCCCAACATTCCAGAGCTAGTGACGCTCACGAGTAAAGAAACGAAATTCATGTTCATTTTCATTCGGTTAAGTTCTAGAAACGTTTTTTTACATTTCGAAGAAATACAGTTTGTTAACAATAATCAATATACAGCCTACACGCCGCAACACACGGTCATTATGGTCTAAGAACCATGGTATAATGGTAAATCCGTAGACGTTATATTAGTAGACATTATGTTTGTAGACCAAGTGTTGTAAAATTTCTAGAACTAATGCAGTCTGTAAATTACGAAGTTGTATTTAAACTATGTAAGTTTATAAATGAAGCATTTACAATTAGACAAGGTATAATAAATAGTCATAATTAGACATGTATTTACTGCCAATTTTCCCTAACCATCATTTACATGCCCCACTTTTATCATTATAAGCCATAATAGCATGTAATCTTAGGATTATATTGTACTGTTGTTCCTTTTCATATGATAATAAATGTGATGTTCGTAGTCCTTCCTCATGTACATGTTTATATTTAGAAATAATATAGATGTTGTTGTATGTAGTTTTTCGTGTCCTTGTACATATTTGTCATGTTTGTATGTTACATTTAACAAATTATTGTATCATGTAACAAGAAACGTTTATATGTTTACGTTACTTAATAAAGAATCTTGAATCTATAATGCACGTACAGTTTTCCCGCCAACGTGTTCAACGAGTCATTGATCTTAGTGCTAATTACTGGAACGGCAATATTAATGTCGATCTAGTATAATTCCGACAAAACTTAACCAGACCATACAACATGACACTACTGGAAATGGGTTAAGTATAATTTTGACTTATTATGTACGATGCGCGTTACTACAGTCTATAAAAATACGACCTGTGACAAACATATCATAATTATTTAAATTTTAAAAATAAATTAAGTTCAAATCTGTATCGTGCAGGATTTTGCCCTTGAGACGAACGGCATTTGCTCATGAGTCGAACATGCGTTTGATCGCAGTTAGTACGCTTGAAGCGTTTAAGTAACAATGCTGAAATCTTATAAGAACAGCATTAAAAAAAGGGACATACTTAAATGGTTAAAATGTAGATTCTTAGTTTCTACTTATTTTCTGTCTAGATTACACTGAAATAATTTAAGGACAACGGCAGGATCGGCGGGTGACCACGTGTACAAGGTAACTAATTATCAAAAACCACTGCGAGCAGCTGTCTGGTCATAGATTGAACGCCGGTACTCCGGTCACTTCGAGTTGGATTTTTTGATTTGCCTAGTGTAATAAACAGCGCATTTTGTCTACCTTGATAAGTCTGTGGAAACACCTATTGCAGCGATGTTCACAATAAGCATTCATTTCGGCCTGGTTACAACATTATATAAAATTTTGACATTACAATTCGTACACAACAATGCTTCTGTTTGAAAACACAGAAAAAAAATCACAAGATTTAAATACGTTTCATTGTTGTATTCATACCAAAGTTTACCCTGAATCCCTGAAAAAAAAAAGACATACCCTTCCCGCGGGCACCTGAGAACCTGTCCATACCCTTATTGTCTTGTGAAAGTTTATGGCAAAATATATTGTTTTCAGTTTCACTTTAACTGAACAAAATTTAAAATGGAAAAAGGAAGAAGCTCGCATTGCTGAATGAAATGCGGTTATTCGGTTAATACAAAATACATTTACAACCCTTTTTTAAATCAAATGCATGTTTTTTTTTTTTAATTTTTTAGCTGGCCGACAAAGGTAAATTAATCTAAATATCCACTTGGTGGGTTAAAAAAACCAACACAACTTAACATTTTTTTTAAATTAAATCAAACCAACTACATTATCGGGAATTATTGATGCATTCGGAAAGGATCAATACATTAATACGTCAAGGGCACACATCAGTTTATATCCCCTTTTGAACTTAAAACTTCTGGTTAAAGTTTTGCATGCAAGATACTCTTATAAATTGATTCCATACCTCATGTTTTTATTTCGATGTAAATGAGATGTGGAACCAAAATTTGTAGTCTTGTTTGGCGCCATATAACCTATACTGTGTTTGTGCGCCGGAAAACCCAAATAAATAAATAAATAAATTGTTTTATTATAACATGTATGTATTGTTTCTTCAGACAAAAATACCAATTTGGTGACCCGTGTTCTTAATAATATTGAAAGAAGAAGCACGGGTGGCTATCATTTTTATTTTATATTTTAACTTGTGATACATTAATCTATAAATATGTAAAGTTATAGAAAAATCTGTCCGCTAGAAATAATTGTGAAAAACATCTTTAAACGGATTGAACGATATTTGGGTGAACAGCTTATGTAATACAACATAGCGAACATTGGGCTATCGTCACAAAAATTAATTACTATCTTGAACAAAATATATACACTTTGAATGATTATAGCATTGTAGGCTAAAGGGTACACTTTTGTGATGTATTTCCATATTATGCATAAGGAAGATGACGCAGAGCTACGTAAAATAAGAAAATGCACATATGCGCATGCGCAAAAACACATGATACATGGACCATGCCCGTTTGTACGATTTGGGACAAATTGTATTTAAATCCAAAGGAATGCGATTAGTTTATTATTCTTCATCTTAGTACACATGTTAAAGGTGGCTCAGTTACCATAAATATGTTGGGTAACTGAGCCATTCTGGACAAAGAGTCATCAAATAAAGTTTTCTGAAAAGACCAAAATAGCGTTTCGGGTATTTTTGCCCGAAATGTGATATTAACATGTATCCAATAACTAAAATAATAATACTTGAGAGATGCTGCAATTTATTTGCAAGAAACACGCTTCGTAGTTTTTAAATGGCTCAGTTACCCTAATTTCCCCTATATCTGTAAATGTCACAGGGACATTGCACGTATTTGATTGACATTTTATTGACAAGGAGGTATAAGATCTGTATAATTTAGTTAAAACAAAGAGTTACAAAAATAAATAGATCGGCAACTTGAAAGGCATATAGAGCAAACCTCGCCAACATCCCACGGCTGCAAACGAGATCTCGTTACCGGAAGTTCTCCATGCGCCATTTTGTATGCGAAAGAATGACACTGTGAATTAATTAATTATCACCGTATGACCACGCTTTCGAGTGTGCTTAATATTTCATTGATGTTAGAAAAAAAAATTACCGACCCAGAAGTAATGGGTCGGAAATGGCAAACAAACATATTTAAGGGTGGTCTTGAAATGCGAAATGATTACTTGCAGGCTTAATTGTCTGACTTGTAAGACTTATCGACTGAAAAAGCACATGACTGCTGCACAATAAAGAAACAATTATAACATAGTCAAACATAAACACTCATTATAAGAGAAGTGAGACATTTTACACTCAAATGTACTCACTTTTATTTTTCATAAAATTTGATGTACAGCAAAACTTGTCTGTAGAATTGATATTCCGTTGTAACTTTTCACCCGCAATTCTTATCAAATTTAGACGCATAAATTTCAGAGCTATTTGGCTCAGTTTATATTCAATTTTTATATGTGAAACGACTTAAGAAAACTAAAATTATCTAGTTGATCGACACTGAATGCGGTTAAGCCCGCCCACGTTGCATACAACTAAGTTGTTTTTAACTCGACTATACGAAGTATGGAGAGCTGTCCTACTCGACCTCGGTTAAAGTTTTGATGCGCTTTCCTTATATCTCTTAAATGCTTGAGAGATTGGACTGAAACTTAAAATAGTTATTCATTCCTTATCATCATCCACATCTGTGGCACAAGGGTCTGGTCATAAGTCTCGCACCAATATTTCATGAATTATCCCCTCCCTTTTACTTAGAATTTCAGGTGATATTTTTGGTGCATTTTCGCTCTATCTCAGTTATTAAAATGGATTTCATTCAAAGTTAAAAAAAATCATCCCACATCATAATCCACATCATATGACACTAGGCTCATAACTCTGGTACTATTTTATCTTGAATTATCCCCCTTTTTACTTTGGATTTTAGGTTAATTTTGATGCATTTTCATTAATCTCTGTCACCCACACAAGGATTTTATTCAAACATAAAGTATTTATTCTACATCATCATGCACAGCATATGACTCAAGAATAACATCTCTTGCACAGTATTTCATTAATTAATCCCCTTTTTACTTAAATTTTCAGATTAAAGTTTTGGCGCCCTTTCACTTGACACAAGGGACATAACTCTGGTACCGTACCAATATTCAGTTCGGATCAATATATATAATGAATGTAAAAAAGTAAGAAACAATTAATGCAAAATGAGGTAATATTCTCAACTATTATGATAATGTCTTCTTTACTTGCAGAAACTTAAATGACAGTATTGACTGGAGTTTGAATTACTCAAAGGGAAAAAGACAAAACAGTCAAAAAAAAAAAAAAAACAGTCGTCCATCTTTCATCCGGCATATATCCATAGGTGTTGGATAAAAAGCGAAGTTATGGAGCCGAAATGGAGTACTTGGGGAAATTATCTTTGAAGGTAAAGTTTGTATTTTAACAGCGTCAAACGGAATACATTAGAGAAATATATTTATAAAATTAATTAAACTTAACTATGAAGAAGAACAAACGTTCCCGGCGGAACTCGAACCAAAAATACAATAACCAAATTTTATATGTAGTATGCTTATAAATATTTTCCATTTTGCTACTTGTTCGTGTCTGCCGGTCTGTCTCTATTATATCTTCAAATGTATCAGTCAGTTTATCAATCCATACGTCCGTTCGCACATCAATCCATTTGTGAAGTCACCATATACGTCGAACTCTACATACATTTGCCAATTTTTGTTTTACTTTGTTTTTGTTTTTTTTGTTGAATGTTCCAAGTGGTTACAGAGCGACTTCAGAACTTAGATACTGGAGAACCTATGATAACAACCTGCACATCACGAACTGCACTGTAATAACGCGGTTTAATGACGAACATGTTATTGTGACAATAACTTTTCAACTCGAGTGGTGAGAGATAGAAATTGGCTAGCTTTTGTTGTCAAGTAAAAAGGGGAAATAAAAATAGGCTGCGTACTTCCGTCCGAATGACTTTGTACTGGTTGGAGCGTTCGCTTGTGAATCGAGCGGTCATAGGTTTGGTGTCCGGTACAGTCACTCTATCCGTGACTAATATTTTTCAATGGGACAGTTGTAAGTTACTGTGGGAAAGAGTTTAGTGCTTGTAAAAAATGAAATGTTGTCGAAAACGGGCGTAAAACCAAAAAATAAACAATAATTATTCCCGGTTAATTCTAACTATTATGTTGATCGAACTATGCAGTCAAAACGAAATGAAGTTAATGTGTACGGGCATGAAATAAATAAGTTATTGCACTTGCGCAATTGATAACTATTATTTGTGTTGGGTTTACGCCGTTTCTCAGCAACCTTAAATTTACACAGCCTGTCTTTATAGTTTCTAACCAGTAGACACTCCATAAAAAAGACAACTTTCTCACTTCATGGAACGCTGTAGCTGGTCGAGCTTGAACTAACAGCTCCAGATTCCGGGGGAAATTGTATTTAAATTCCCAACTTTCATTGTAGCGTGAAAATGGACTCGATAGTCAAGGAATTTTATAATCTTATTCTGTTCAAAAACATTTCAGGAACATCTTCAGAAAATTCAAATTAAAAAAAATGCTATGGAGGAGAGAACGAGCAGTAAAATGAGCCGCGCCATGAGAAAACCAACATAGTGCGTTTGCGACCAGCATGGATCCAGACCAGCCTGTTCGCTTTCAAAGCCTATTGCAATTAAAGAAACTGTTAGCGAACAGCTTGGATCCTGACCAGACTGCGCGGATGTTGGTTTTCTCATGATGCGGCTCAAATGTTTAATAAGAAGTATCTTATTTTTACATTACGCTTTTTCTGTACGTAACATGCATTCATGTATACAAGTGTGACAATAAGAATCTGAAAGAATACAAAATTAGAATACGCTTAAAATGAAATTTATGTTGTAGTAAACTTTTTTGGGGATTAACTTATTTTTCTCTAAAATACAAACAGTTTTTTTTTGTGTGAAATTTTGATGCCCAAATTTTTGCCCGTGAAAATGGGGGTAGGGAAAAAATTAAGATAATATAGCGAAAACGAAGTCGGAGACCTCCGATCCTTTTCGCTCATTTTACAGTAAAATAAATTGATATGATAACTTTAGTTTTTTTTAAAAAAATCTATGGACCAGTTGCTACACACTATTTAGTCATTCCGCTCGCAAACAATAATTTCGTAGAAAGATTTTGGCATGATTTTTGCATAGAGTAAGCATTCCTTTGGGAAATAGTCGGAGTGCATGTTTGAAAATTACATGACCGTATATGCCATATTGTTTTAGCTCACCTGAGCAATGCTCAGGGTAAGATATTGTGATCACGCTGTGACCGTCGTGCGTGCGTCCGTGGTCCCAACAATTGTGTTTAAAAGACATCTCCTCCATAAGCACTGAATGGATTTTGATGAAACTTGGCATGAATGGTCCTCTACCAAAGTTATTCAAACGGTTCCGCTTGGTTGCACACAGGGGCCACCAGAGCTAAAAACAGAAAAATCTTCAAACGACATCTCCTAAAACCGATGGTCCGATTTTGAAATAATTTCACACAAATGGTCCTTATATCACCCTATACCAAGATTGTTCAAACTATATTGATTTGTCAAAAAACATGGCCGCCAGGGCTAAAAATAGAAAAATCTTCAAACGACATCTCCTCCTTAACCGATGATCCGATTTTGAAATAATTTCACACAAATAGTCCTTATGTCACCCTCTACCAAAATTGTTCAAGTTATATTGATTCGTCAAAAAACGTGGCCGCCAGAGGTCACTTTTCCCTATATGGATATAGTGGAAACTTTAAAAACCTTCTTGTGTGAAACTACTGGCCCGATTTTAGAATAACTTTACACAAATGGTCCTTATGTCACCGTCTATCAAGATTGTTCAAATTATTTTGATTCGTCAAAAACATGGCCGCCAGAGGGCGTGGTCACTTTTCCCTATATGTATAAAGTGGAAAATTTAAAAATCTTCTTGTGTGAAACTACTAGCCCGATTTTAGAATAATTTTACACAAATAGTCCTTGTGTGACCCTCTACCAAGATAGTTCAAATTATTTTGATTTGTAAAAAAACACATGGCCGCCAGAGGGCGTGGTCACTTTTCCCTATATGTATATATATATATATATATATATATATATATATAGTTGAAACTTAAAAATTCTTCTTGTGTGATACTTCTAGCCCGATTTTAAAATAATTTTACACAAATGTATCTTGTGTGACCCTCTACCCAGATTATTCAAATTATTCCGATTTGTCAAAAACATGGCTGCCAGGGGGCGTGATCACTTTTCCCTTTATTTATACCATACTTGTCCAAATTATTGCCCTAAGGTGACTAGGTCAAAAGATGGCCACACCCCTGTGTCTGACATATACTTACTGTAGGCTTTTATATTAGAAAGTTTGAAAATCTTCTCTATATCAGTAATAGCTAGAGCCTTGATGTTTGGCATGTGATATCAGATTTGTAATGTCTATCGTAATTTTTCAAATTATTGCCCTAGGTTCAAAAGTGTGTGTGACATGTATGTAATATAGGTTAACATAGAAGAAACCTTACTCTGTACTTATATAAGCACACTTGAAGCCTTGTACACAGGGGAGCGCTTTAGGGTCAATGACCCTCTTGTTTTATGTTGTTGGTTTTTTTTGTTCGGTTGAGCACCCTCGAAATAATTTATACTCATCATTTTGCAAAGACGCTGAATACACAAAAACCTTTAAATTTTGGAAATACGAACCGTTCGGGCACTACCTGAAAACTTTGGCTTGCCCAAAACAGGATTTACTTGTCCTGGGCTCCGGACAACCCACTCACGACGAAGACTGTAATTATAATGCGTCAAAGAAAATGTACATGAGATATTTTATGAAGCTAATAGCATACGACAAGTAGACGGAATATTATGAACTTATATGCCGTTCGTTCGTATTTCCATCTGTCTGTATGTCGGTTCCGAAAACCTTTATATATTAGTATAGATTTTTTTTCACGAAACCTGGTAGATATTATAGAATAAATGAGTTCGTGTTTCGTTTCCTTGCTTGTTCCTGGGTCTGTCTGTAAGTCAGTGTCTGCACGGCCTTCAGTCGTCACAAAAAAGTTGGTTCTGCTGTAAATTGTAAAGGAGCATGAGATTTATCTCATAGAATGCTACTTGGGAAATTTGAACCCAGGTCCTTTTATTATGCTGCATTTTTTTTAACAAAAGGCAATATGGAGAATGTACAGGCAATTTAGTTTTGCTACACCTAAAACTGTAGATGATATGTACACTTTTCAAGAATATTTATGTCTCCCACCCTCAGGGGGAGACATATTGTTTTTGCCCTGTCCGTCCGTACGTCACACTTCATTTTCGATCAGTAACTGGAGAACCATTTGATCTAGAACCTTCAAACTTCATAGGGTTGTAGGGCTGCTGGATTAGACGACCCCTAATGTTTTTGGGGTCACTCCGTCAAAGGTCAAGGTCACAGGAGCCTGAACATGGAAAACAATTTCCGATCAATAACTTGAGAACCACTTGACCCAGAATGTTGAAACTTTATAGGATGATTGAACATGCAGAGTAGATGACCCCTACTGATTTCTGGGTCAGTCCATTAAAGGTCAAGGTCACAGGGGCCTGGTCATGTAAAATCATTTCCGGAAAATAACTTGAGAACCACTTGACCTAGAATGTTGAAACTTAATAGGATGATTAGACATGCAGAGTAGATGACCCCTATTTATTTTGGGGTCACTTGATCAAAGGTCAAGGTCACAGGAGCCTGAACAGTGACTTGAGAACCACTAGGTCAAGAGTGTTGAAACTTAGCGGGATGACTGGACATGCCAAGTAGATGATCCCTATTGCAGCCAACCATCAGTGTCTCTTTGACTTTCGCTCCTGACCACTATTGACTTCTTGCCCATAACTTTGCGAAGGGGGAGACATGCGCTTTTTTACAAAAGCAATTTCTAGTTTTATTATGCTTTGTGCTTAGTATACTTCAGGTTTAAAGGGATGACTCGTTTTCAAACATGAAATGAAAAATAACGCTCGGAAATTAAAAGATGGATGTTGCCACTTTTACGCTGATTTCATTGTAATATTACTGATTTTATAATTTCAGGAAAAGTTACCAAGAACCAGGCGCAACAGGATGTTCAAGGATACAGAAAATTACTTACTGTATTACTACCACCACTTAGATGATTGCCGACATCTGTCAAAAAATGAAACATTTCAGGAGCTCTAAAGAATTGTGAATTTAACTTTATCATAATGCATCTGAATGGACATATATTTGATATTTGTTCAGTGGTATTCAGATGCAGACGATGGTGCAGAATACTGTGATTGTAATGCTAAGAACTGCTTCATGAGTAGTTGATTCATGAGATTATTCCGAATACATTTACAGACATATGTCATTTAGTGCAAACATTTTGTAGTGAGTTACACAGGATTATGTCTTCCATGATTTATTTGCATTAATATGCAGAAGAAAAAAACAGTGATCATAAGATGCATAGTTTTATTCAAAATCAGAGACATTTTCTTACTGTCACCAAGTTGTTACACTTGAAATTATTTTCATGTTATTTTTTTTGAAAGCATCGTTTATAGACATATCTTTGGTACTTTAAAAGACAATGACTTGAAATTAAAAATATTTTCTTTATAATCATCATCTGCGTGTGTGGTTACAATCACAATAATTCTAATTGTATTTCTTGGCAGAGTTATGCCCCTTTCATACTTAAAATCAAAATTAAAAATAAAGAATGTCAGTACACCTTCTTTACTTGACCTTTAAACCCCTCTGTGTAGTAGGGGCTTTTCATATATTGGTGTATCTTCCTTTTAAAGTAGAGGTCTCTTATTGAGACATTAATTTTATTTTATTTTACTGTCAAATTGCCGAATATGGAGCGTGCTGTCTTACCGACAGCTCTTGTTATTTTCACCCTTATACGTTATTCACGATGTTGACAGGCACAATGCCTGTGAAGTTTCTCTGAAGTTATGGCCATTGAATTTCTCAAATTTGCTAAAGTTGACCAGACTTGAGCAGTTCTTATCCTTTGTTCACCAAACTTGACTACTATGCTTGCAGGCATAATATCTCAAATAGTTCTATAACTAGCTGGATATTCTCAGTTATGGCCCTTCAGTTACTACGAAAAATGACAGTACCTTAGCCACACTTTTGTCAGCTCATTATCTGGATATTCCCAGCTATGGCCCTTCAGTTACTACGAAAAATGACAGTACCTTAGTCAAAATTTTTTGTCAGCTCATTATCTTTGCTACTCTAAACAATCGCTCTAAATCTCTTGCCCTTGAATTAATCAAAACTTTAAAAATGTTAATCTGTCTCAGAATTCTGAATAAGGGGTTTATTTTGGCGGTTTGGTTCTGTTGTTTATTTTCGTATCAAATGTCAGGTATCACTATATAAATCTAAACTTGATAGTCCTTTGAATAGAGATGTGTTATAAACATTAAATAAATTTCGTAGAAGCAAGATTTGAGTTGCATTTATACAGTGTTCGAGTGAAAAATATATACTGTAGAAGTTTGAACACTTTATCTCATGCTTCAGAATAGGACGGAAAAGAGAAAACTTTTGACGAATGGAAATTATTATTTATAAATATATATCGATCGTTGCTAAATTTGCGATGATAATTTGCTATGATTTCTTTCATAGTCAGAAACATCAATGTTTAAATACAGCTTGGATACCAGTAATGAATACTTACCCAATATGAAGGAATCAAATGCGTGGTAATAAGAAAGGACACACTTAATCAATATCATACTGAAAAGTTGATTCTAATACGCTTTGTTAAAAAGCTTTGTAAAACCAAAAGCGCCTTACCTGCTAAATATTTTGTTAGGTGTACACAAAGGGGGATTAATTTTTGGTTGCAAACCCCCCAAAGGAAAAGAGGGGGGCTTATTACAATTTTTATCTAAATGGGGCCTAAAGAATTAACGGGGCATATTACACTCGAAACAATATATAGCAAAATCGTCTTTTACTAAAATTAATACACTCATACGTCGCGAGAATAATTTACGTGGGCTACGATCTCGTGAAATTAGAGGCTATAACCAATCTAATTGCTGAAATAAACAGATACTTGAAAAGAAACTGTATCAGAAGGTCAAAATTAATTACGGCAAATATGTTAAACCCAATTATTAAAAAAAATCCAAAACTAAAGCAATCCCCATACGCCAACCAAGTATTGAAATATACCTCCTATTGAAAATTAGCTATTCAGGAATGTCTAACACAGTTCCTGACATTAGCCTTTCGAGAATATATCTGATCCAGAACCGGAGGTTATTCGTTTGAGACTGTCTATCCCAAACAGTCTGGTTAGGCAATTCAGATCATGCGTGTTAGTCATTTTGGAACGTCTTACCCAGACAGGTGGGTTAGTCATCCCAGAGCGTCTAACTCAAACAGAAGGATTAGTCATTCCAGATTGTCTAATTCAGACAGGCGGGTTAGTCATTCCTGAACGTCTATCTTAGTCATTCCTGAACGTCTAACTCAGACAGGCGGGTTAGTCATTCCAGAACGTCTAACTTAGACAGGCGATTTAGTCATTCCGGAACGTCTAACTTAGTCATTCCTGAACGTCTATCTTAGTCATTCCTGAACGTCTAACTCAGACAGGCGTGTTAGTCATTCCAGAACGTCTAACTTAGACAGGCGATTTAGTCATTCCGGAACGTCTAACTTAGTCATTCCTGAACGTCTAACTCAAAACAGAAGGATTAGTCATTCCAGAACGTCTAACTTAGTCGTTCCTGAACGTCTAACAACATGCAACGACGGATGCCCCATTAGCGATGCTCACTCCTGTGATTAAGACCGACAGAGTTATCTAAATTACCAGATGCGGAGAAGCGGTAAGTAAAGGACGACTTGGTATATCCTTAGAGCAATACTGATTCATGAAATTGAACTGTAAACACTAAGCAGTTGGTTTTGTTTCCAGTCAGCCCTCGACACTATAGGCAATAGGAAAGCAGTTTTACCACGGAATCTTGTTAGTTATTACGGAAGATAGGGGAGACATTTCTGTTCTCTTTATTAGTGCAATTATATAAGAAATACCACTTATAGGCTGTTCAAAACACAAAACGCCTGAAGTCTAGATTTAATAATAAGTCCAGACTTAAATAATATGCTGTTGAAAAAAGTAAACCTCTAATGCGTGTTTCTCGGATTGAGTTTGTAAGCTCTTTTTAGGAGTACCTCCGCATAATTAAGTTCCATGTGCATACCAATTCTCTGCCTGAAAATTGTGTTCATTTTACATAGCTGATAGAAGCAATGTACCATTCCTTAAAATCAAAGTTATGTCAACAATACATTATTTCTTTCAAGTTATGAGGGTAAACAGAAGGATAAGCATAAAATATCTGATGCGTCTTGCTCTACATAACATAGAATAGGTAAATGTTCGAAAGTCACAGGCTTCGACCCTATATAAAACTATACAGTTGACGAATTGTATTACCAACAGACACATTATGTGGTTTCAATTGTCCTTACTAAATATTTGTCATAAGAAGCTCAAACAGCACTACACACAGACCTTTTCAATTTTTATCACGTTTACCCATTATTGTCTCAAGGTAAAATACACATCGTGATATAGGACTGATAAGGGTAAGAGATCTTTATCTTCCCATGTGTACAAAAGGTAATTAAAATTGTAAAACTGGAAATTCCAATCGAAACCAATCATGCACAAAATCTGAAAGTAGATCCCACGAAGCACCGACAACAAGGCAAACAGTGAAAATTTGTAGACTGGGTTTGATTGAGTCTGTTCATTTATCAGTAATGGAAAATGCAACACTGCCCATGCCCCCTAGCACCGGCTTTAGCAGTAATTCAATCTTCCATAAGTTTGAAGGGCAATTTAGAATGAACAATGAATAACTATTGATGTGTCAAAATTGAAGTATTCCACCGTTTAACGCTACTCAGTTATTGCTCATAAAGTGTAACATTTAAATAACGCAGCGAAACTTTTTTCTTATCACTAAAATGAATAATAGATGACACTGGTTTAAATGAACTTTCCTAAGATTTGTTTATATACAATCTAACTGTCCATTTCGCCTGTCAATTTTGCAACTAGTGCAATACAAGGGCTTGAAACATGTTCTCGTGTTTTGCATTAATGACAAATTATGATTAAAAGTATGAAACTTATATAATTCATGTCGCTTAACAGTGAAAAATGCATATAAACAGTGAAAAAAGGCCCACTCCTGAAATTCTGAAACCAGTCTACAAAAACTGAAAGCGGCGAAGCTGATTAAAAAAAATATATTTTTGCTTTCATTCTGAAAAATAAATGGAGCGGGAAATCCGTTGACAATTTACTTCAATTGGTGTGGCCTAAAAATATATATGAAATAATAATCAAAGGTAGATTAATTAACATACAATGAAATAAAACGAAACCGATAGCAATAACAGTCAAAAAAACGGCGTTTCTGAAACGAAGACATATAAGTATGACACTCATTTTCTTAGTTACATCATGCCCTTAACCGATGATCATAATTTCAGGTTCGCGATCTGATGAAAGTTTCTTCTTTTTCGTATTTCTGGCAAGGAGAGAAAATCATTTTTAGATTTTGTTTCGGGTTTAACGTCGCAGCACCGACACAATTATAGGTCATCTGGCGACTTTCCAGCATAATGGTGGAGGAAGACCCCAAGGTTGCCCCTATCCCCCCCCCCCCCCCCCCCCGTGCACTATTTCATCACGAGCGGGCACCTGGTAGAAACCAACCGATCTTCCGTAGCCAGCTGGATGGCTTCCACACGAAGAATTCTAACGCCCCAAATGAGGTTTCCGAACGACATCGAGACGGGCAAATGTTTGAAGTCAACGACTCTAACCACTTTCGGCAAGGAGGGCCCCTAAATCATTTTAAAGTCGCATGGTCACACAAGCATATACTAGAACAAAATTTAATCCTATGTTATATATAAGCCCTAGTCAAAACTTTTATCAAGTGAGAAAGTAAAATATCACCAAACATATTATCTCGCGCAGAACACCAAAATAGTGCAAACTGCGCACGTGATATAAATTTCGGATCATATCACGTACGAGGACCATTCATTTTATTTTGCAACTCTATGAAAAACAAAAAACATATAATTACCAATTATTGCCATTTCCTTCCTACAAAATACTCCCACCTTAATGGTAATACACAATTCCCGCCTTAATATTCCACATCCGAAAGCATCAACATAATAACATTTGGGCATATTTTCGATACTGAATATGGCGGATCCTTAGCAGTTTTCGAGTCCGAAACGAAGATCTATGTGTTTAATTTTTAGTCCTGGGAACATCCAGAATCACTATGCCAAATCTGTTGAATACGGTGAGTGTGGCAGCACTGAGACACCATTGTATCGCGAAACGAGGTTGACAAAGTGATAACGTTATGTGCAGGGGCGATATCGAGTGAAAGAGAGAGCCCCTTAATCCGAGACAGGGCAACGTTGTCTACGGCCGTATTTTTTCGACAGCTTGTTTTGAACGCATGGTCCCTATACAGTTTCCAAGTCTGCCTCGGGTGTCGCGATTTTAACGGTTACTCAACGGGCAATTAAAGAATATGCCATACATGGCCCTTTTTAAACACTTACTGTCCAGTTCGCAACTGTTGGTTTTTCCTAGTATTTTTTTTCTGGTCCATAATCTTGTTGCTAACTCCTTTGTATTGATTCCCCAAAACGTGAACCCAAGTCTCATCACTAGTAAATAAATTGGAAAAAGGCCCATTCAGTAAAATCTTGATTTTTTAAAATAGTTTCCGGCACTTTGAACACGTTTCCGCTTTTGACATCGTTACAAACAAATGAAGTACCCATCGGCAGATAATAACTTCCAATGATGTAACTGATTCTTTAATAGCTTGAAAACCGATCCGACACATATCCCTAACCTCTTGGTCCACTAGATTGTCAGTGGCAATCTTTTCAATTAAATCCTTCACAAGCTTGATGTTTTTAGTGTTCACAGAAATGTTGGGACACTTGTCTTCTAGCGATTAATTCCACTTTATAATTTGAATCTTTTCACCCATCGTGTTACAGTAGAATAGTATACACAGTCAAATACTTCTGTAGCATCGCACAAAGTGCATTATATATCTCCGGGCTGGTAATTCTAGTGCAACAAGGTTCTTAATGTAACCACGCATATGCGTCTATTATTTCATTTGGCATACTTAATACCAGTGGTTATATGAATGTATCTTCTTTCAAATGGCTATTAATCAAGACTACTGTACAAATTTTTTTTCATGAATGTTGGTATTGTTTGAAAGAATATGAAATGAACCACCACATATCTGATATTGCCGTGAAAATCGTGCGGTGTATTGTGTTTATAGGTAAGCCTGCAAAATTATTTACATCAACTGTTCTATTGTTCTCTGTGGGTGATAACCAAACTGAATAACCTACATAACCATCAACACCCCTGCGCACGTGCACAAGTATCATACCATACCTGCGCTCGTTGCAAAGTATCATAATATACCTGAGCACGTGAAACATATTGTTAGATGGTTCAAACTGTAATGTTTTATTTAATGTCATGTTATGTCCGTAAGTAATGTTCTGGCACAAGCATGAAAAAATCCATAATTTTCCTAAATTGATTCTCGGTGTCTGAAGTAATAGTGATATATAAATAGTTTGCGTATATATTTTGTATTTACTATTTTCAAAATCTCACATGTGCAAATAGCTGTGGCCTACAATAACGTTTAGCTGCTAAACGCATTTTTGTTCAACTCCTGCGTACTGTCCATTTTCCCCAAATTAAAAAAATTGCCATATTTATCGATAAAACCTTATGGTCTATAAACGTTATGGAAATTGTTGAATAAAACATATTTAAAAAGTATCTTAATAAAAAGAAAGTATTTCTCTAGCACACAGCGTTTCCTGAAATGAATACTAGATCTACAAAAGAACAATCAGATTTCGTAAAATATGTTACACAATAATGTATGCAGTAAACGTAACATTTAATAACAACAATTACATTGAATTTAAAAAAATGGTGTGAGGTTTTTTGAACTCGTGATATCGTGCGAGGCAGTCAGACAGCCTACCATATGCCACCGTGCCATTGGCTATTTTATATTGTTATTTTATGATTCAAAATATTTCGTAAAATAATGAAACCCCCCGAAAATTACTGTGAAGATTAATGAGTGCCAGGTCCAATACTTATAGAAAATAGACAATAACTTCTTCATGTACATTACAAATGTTACTTCATTTTAAATATTGTATATTTTGAACCTTGAATACGATTCGTCATTTTTCATCTACAATATACATTCACGGCTCAATACTTAACAGGAGGTGTAAAGAAGAAGATAATCATTATACTTATGTGTTAATGAAGATGATGATACCGACACACGACCACGACCAAAACGTAAATGCAGAGTCCGAACTAAGTTTATCGTGAAAATAGTTTTTATAAATATGCAACAGAATGTGAAGTTGTGCATGTAAAGATAAAAAAACTCCCAACAACAAAAATGCATTTACACTGGTGAACTAGCAGAACCTTTCATAAACTTTTTAATATCATTTTACGTATTTCAATTTACCTGCTGGAAGTAAGTAATTTTCCATATGCAGACATTTATTTCTACTGGGAGAAGGAAATACTTATAAATAAATGAATTATAATATAAATAAGTAAAAACTAAACAAAAATAAAATGACGTTGTGTAAATCATTTACGTACCCTCTTAGATCGGTGTTCATGAAATGAAAATACCCTCGCTACGCGCTCTCGGTGTCTCATTCGCAGAGCGCGGTATTTTTTCTATTTCATGAACACCTCCTACTTCCTACTCGTTGGTAACCTCACTGATGGGACCCTCTTATGCGCAGAAAAGAAAATAACGATTTTGCGCCTGATGATTAAATTAAACCCCTGGAATATGAAATAATATCAAGTAAAAGTAAGGAGAAATTTGCACCGGCATTTAAGCGAGTATAATGATAACAGAATTTACAGAAAGAGTTTAAGCTCATCTGAGCACATTATTGCTATCTTCAAAGTTGCCCTTCTTAGCTTAGAAACTTTATCGCAGTATTACATTGTTATATACATTGAATGAACCACTTACACAAATCAGTCTCGAGAGTGGTTATAATGATTGTGAACTAACTTTCACATACACAACCATCAATTTGTTCAGACACCACTGCTATAGAATTAGAACAGAGTATTCTAAAGATGAGAAAAGACTCGCAAAATAGAAACAAGATCCTTGAATATTAAAATAATAAGATCTCTTAAATTGCAGCAGCCTCCATGAATCTTTCAATACAAAAATTCAAGCCACTGACGAGCCTAATGCATTTCATAAGTTATGAACATTTTAAAGACACACGTCACACCGTCCGGTCGACATATTGAGGAAGCCCTCAGGAGTCCCTCTGGGTTAATTAATTTCATCACGGCGGACACATGGATAGAACCACCGACTTTCGTAAACCTGCCGATGGCTCCTTACATAAGGAATTCTACCCCCGTGTTGTTATATGTATTACGAGTGTACCAACCATTTTTTCTTATAAACTTTACAACAAAGAAGAAAATTGACATTTTTAGTGTAACGAAAGAGACACAGGTAACATACTCGTTTTAAAAAGCTAATGAAAATAATAAATTATTCTACAATTTCAACAAAATATATTGAGAAAATATTAATGAAGTCACAAATAAAGAAACGGGAACGTGTTCTAAGTGAATAGGTGTCGACCGCTCAATCCAGAGGTCGGGGGTTCAAGCCCACTTGTTACGCTACCATGACTTCTCATATGACACAGTACTGGTTTTTTTCCAGAAGCGGACTCGAGAGTGGTTACAAAAAGCTTGAAGCTTTCATCCCAAATCGATTTAAAACAAATAAGTATAGAACTAAATTTTAAGTAAGGCACAAGTCCGATTTTGTTATTCCACCAGTGACATTTCTGTTATTACATCTTTACACTGCCTTAGAAAAGAGCTATTGGTGATGTTTGTTGTGGCTTTAAACGCCGTATCAACTATATATTCATCAGTGTAACGGCAGACAGTTAAACCTAAACCAGAGTTCCTGGAATCTGTACCAGTAAAGCCTGTTCTCCCAAGTAACTGCCGACTATCAGAGGTTTGAGGACTAATGATTACAGACACATTCCTTTGATCAAATCGTCAGGGGGGGAGGGGGCGAGAACATACGCCCCGCGCTCGACGGGATAAGACTCTCGCGACCCTGCGATCCGCCGACCGACGCTCTCCCTAAGCGGGTGGGCTCAAAATCTAATTGAAATAATGGCCCTGCACACCACGTAACATCGACCAACATTTGTTTAAGTTGAAAAGCAACTAAAACCTCCAAACCGTTCAATGACTGAATACAAAAGACCTTGACCTTGAACCAAATTAAGGGGCAGACACAAACAGACTTCCTATGCCCAGAATTAACACTACCGAAAATATGTGTTACTTTCGATTTTGCCAGTAAGAACTAACGATACTGTATGAACATATTTAAGATTATAATTCAGAATAGTTCATACACAAGATTGATTCTGCCTTTTGCACCAGTGTAAGTCATGATCAAGCCTGCTCATACATGGCACTCTGATCATGATTGTACTGTCGCTATTCAGTTAATATCTTTTAGTAAGGGCAAAAAGCCACCCCTTTTAATGGTACTCGTCTGTCAAATTGAAAGATTAGACACTTATATAGAATATTAGCAAGATAAGGGCTAAATAAAGAAGACACCCGTCAAATTCTATAGCAATACATAACTTTAGTGTCACTAAAGTTACTTTTTGAATGCAATACTAGCAATATATCTGTTTTCTAACAAGAAGGGTCATGATGACCATGAATCGCTCACACTGATAATATACGCCACATGTTTCAAATGGCTAAACTGACGAGTTAAAATTATAAACAATTTGTGGTCCATATTTTATGGTCACTGAAAACAGTTATACAGAGATTGGTATGCAAAACTGTACATGTCAATCCAATTTCAAGGCTGTGACCCTTAAAAAACGGAAGTTAGTCAATAGGTCTAGCGATCCCTAATACCTTTGATCATCAGAAATGATAATTAAACATCTATAAAATTACCATGTAATATTTTGAGTATTTCTCCTATACTCATATCATAACCAAAGACCAGGGCGAGGCCTTTTTTTCACCCCATGGCAATAATTTGAACAAACTAGAGAGATCCACCAGGAAAAGTTTACACCACCAAATGTCAAATGCCAAAGGTCTTAAACATTAGACTATATCTTTTATTCTTCCCTAGTAAATAAGTCTATGTTAAACTTGGTGCCCAAAGAGCAGGGCCTGTTTCACCAAAGGGGACATTATTTGAACAATTTTGTAGTCAAAACACTAGAAAAGGACAACATACCTTAATAACAAAAGCATAGACCCTTGCAGTTGTCAAGCTAGAAGATTTTTTAAGATTTTTTTACCTATATTAGTCCAATGTAAAACACGAGACACTGGTAGGACCTCATTACATCCCAGAGGCATAACAGAACAATTTTTGTAGAGGACCAAAATCAGTGCCTTACATTACCAAATATCAAAGGCCTAGGTCATGTGGTTTTAGACAAGAAGACTTTAAAGTTTTCACATACCAGTATTTAAACTTGTGACCCCCCGGGCTGGCCTCCTTTCCCTCCCAGGGTCACATATCAACAATCTTGATAGATGATCAAAAATGAGTCACATGCCAAATATCAAGGTCCTAATTCTTGCATTTGGACAAGAAGATTTTTGAAGATTTCCTTTTGGTTGCCATGGCAACCAATGGCAACCAGAGTCTGCATAAAATAAAATTCTTTGAACAATTTTTTAAGGGTAGACCGCCCCAAGATCATTCTTATGAACTCCGTGTAATTCTGGCCCAGTGGTTTTCAAGAGATTTTTTAAGAAAAGTTGACGGAACGCCACGACTGACGACGGACAACAAAAAGCACACCATGAGCCTTTTGCTCAGTAAGCTAATCAAAACAACACAAAACTAGTTTCAGTTCACAGTCTTTTTCATACTTCTTACACATCACCAAAAGTATTGGCGCTCATGACAAAGAAACCATCAGGTGCTACATGCTCCATTGAAGTACTATTTAAACAAACAAGAGACTACTTTTGAAAAAAGTGCATACCCCCGTACTGTTTTCATTTGATACTATCCTAGGGTTTGGTTGAAATTTTCATAACCTATATGGGACTAGACAATAGGATAACACATATTAACTTTTATCTTGACCGCTAGTTTTGGATCTGAGTTATGTTCATGACACATATCGTCTCATTACTGGAAGGTTTGTGTCTAAAAAAAAATTTAAATCACTTAAAGGCTGCCTAGAATTCGGACCGCACCGGTAAAAAAGTTGATCTGACCTTTGTAGCCTGATCTGGGTGTATGTGCACAACACACTTGGCAATAGGGAACATTAATGTCAGATAATATTTAAATCCCTTGATGGACAGAAAAAGAAACTATTGACATTTGATCTCTCAGTGCGACCTTGACCTTTTTTTGTTATAGATCTAGGTGTTGTTCAATGACATATCATCTCGACTATTGGATACCTTTGTAACCAGTTATATAAGAATGCCTTCAAAGAAGACAAATCATGGACATGACAGGAAAAAAAACACTAGTAACGTGGTGACCTTCACTTCTGAACAAGGGTCTTGGTATTTTGCATGACACAACATTTTGATTTTTGCAAACATTTAAACCAACTACTATTAAAATCCTTTCATAGATGACAAGAGTTATGGACAGGACATGTAAACAAGAAGCTTCAGTCTGGTCCAGGATCCATGCTGTTTGCTTTCAAAGTCTGTGCCATTAGATATTCATTAGCCACTGTATGGAACATGAACAACTTGCCGATGCACAGGCTGGTCTGATCCATGCTGGTCGTAAAGCCACATGTATTAGTATTTTTCTCAAGGCGTGCTCTTCTTACTAGGAAAATAAATATCTGCGTTTCAAAATATTTTCTCAAATACAATGTATTACAAAGACAAACAGTACAGTGCATGGTTTACAGTAGTAGTATACCCCAATTCATTATTCTTACAACAAATGTACACAATAACAACTAACGCCATGCCATTCTATGAGTCCAAAACTATTGCATACGGTCCTTTTTTTTCCATTCTTTAATCATTTCATTACATCACATCAAAAATTAAGTTTTTCATTTTTTTTTCGAATTTTGACTTTAGAGCCCAGACAAATTTAATGCTACAATAGACAAGGGTCATAGTACAAACCTATGACCAGGTGATTTAAATTTAAAGTAATGTAATAATATAATTTATTGACTGGCAAACCATTCAGAAGTATCTTATTGTAGGACCTCAGAAATTGCAAGTTAATTTTCTAAATGTTTGACTTATTAAGCCATGTAACATTGTGACGAATAATAGCCCGTTTATTTACACAAACTATGGACACCTGTATTAATGTCTTTAGTCCATATATTAATAATGATCATTTCTCGTTTTTAAAACAATCTCTAACAAAAAAAAACAACAGCAAAGCTGTTACGAACATAAAACCAGAGTTAATTGTAAAATTCTAATAAATTGAAACATACTATAAACATGAGCACTACGTACATATACACCTGCAATTGTTGTACACAAATGACAGTCATTCAGAATGGATATACACAGAACATTAGAAAACAATGACCTTATGTAAGAGTCCACTGCAGAATATAAGACAAGGTATGGTGCCATTTCCACTGAACAATATTTGAAACATTCAGTTTAAGCAGAATTATTTAACAACACACTTGCTAACCACGTATCAGCCAGCACCCACACATGAAATTTACTACAGCCATGTACATCCGGTGTGGTGTCTAAGAAGTGTTAACAAGTTTTTTTCATGATTTTGTGCACAGAAATGAGTACCAGTTTTTGCACACTTGTTCTAGATTTCAAATAGACACATAACTGGAATGTTTACAAAGATGTTCCCTATTAAACTGACCTAACTTTTGACCACTCCCTGACATGACAATGTAACAAACTTGTCAATTTGATTGAGAATTATATTTTGAGACAATTTCATTAAGGTAATTAGATGCCGAATAGAAATGATACAAAATGGCATTTTGCTTGGTATACTCTAAAGGTACCATATTCGCACTGTTTGCAATTTTTAAAAACAACTTTAATACCATGCCATTTTTTTTTATAAATTTTCTTGTAAAACTTTACGGTATTTCCTCAGTCAAGTAGAGCCAAATTTCAAAAGATGAGACCACAATTCAAAACTTTTGCAGAAACTCACAATTTACCATTATTTTTAAATAAAAGACCACATCAAACTATTGGTAAACAATTATAAAACAAAAAATTAAAAAATGTCATATATTTTTTCTAGGGTTAACCTCAAGTAAACAAATTTAATGAATAGAATTCTAACTTCTTCAATGAAAAAGTAAGGTCGATCCTGTGTTTCTGTTTCGGGTTGACGTAAAACCTACTTATATTTTCTTCCACGATATTTAATCTAAACGATGGAAAGCAAAATATAGAAATTTTACCCTGCATGTAACTACATTATCTTTAAGATGTGTAACTCAACCTCTTCTGTTTACGTTGTCAAATTACTTAGTGAAAGCAAGAAAATCATTTATCAGATTAATTTTTTTTTTCTCTTTTGTACATAAATCAAATAAAATCTGAAAGAAGTAAAAACCTTACTAGAAAAAAAGGAAAAATAAGAAAACAAGGAGCTTTGATGTACCCGGTGGCATCCTTGTCCAATACCAAAGCAACCTAAGTCCAAAATGAGGTCAAGTCCAATAGAGGTCAGGTGAGTGTAAGATTAGGAATGGATCACAGGTTAATATCTTATTAGAATCAATTCATTCTTGTAAGCGGGTACTGATGCTAAGCGAAACAGTCCCATTTGATTAACCAAGAGATAGCCAATACTAAGCAACCTAAGTCCAAAATGTGGGCAAGGTCAAGGTCAAACTGAGGTTTGGTGGTGTCTGAAGATCAGGAATGGTCACAGGTTACATCTGCATTAGTATCAAGTCATTCTAGTAAGGGGTTTTGATGCTAGACGAAACGTTCCCATTTGATTTACCAAGCGATGGCCCATATAAAGCAACCAAAGTCCAAAATGAGGTCAAGATCAAGGCCAAACTGAGGTCAGGTGATGTTTGAAGATGAGGAATGGTCACAGGTTACATCTGTATTAGTATTAATTCAATCTGTAAGCGCTATTTGATGCTAGACGAAAACGGTCCCATTTGGTTAACCAAGAGATGCCTATATAAAGCATCTAAGGTCCAAAATGAGGTCAAGTCCAACTGAGGTCAGTGATGCTTTTAGTAAAGGGTATTGATGCTAGACGAAACAGTCCCCATTTGGTAAACCTCGTACAGACATTTAGTAAGGGGTATTGATGCTAGAACGAAACGATCCCAATGTTGGTTAACCTCGTATCAACGGACGAACGAACGGACGGCAGGAAAATCACTATAAATGCCTCTCCACATCAGTAGATGAGGAGGGCATAAAAATTTGGTCCAAGTAGCTTGAACCTCCAACCCATTGAGAATAGCATTATAATAAGTTTATGGTACGAATTGAATACTCTTCAAAAAGGAGTACACATTAGGCGTCTAACCACCTTAAACTGGGCTAAAATTGTGAACAGAGTGTTATCAGTCAAATTGTTTACAGTGCAGGAAGGAAAACCCCAGTTCGCTCACCTTGAGCACTTGTTGCATTTATGTGATGACACCCAAAACATACGAAAACAGATTTTTCCCCAAAGTATACCACAATATTTTCTTCTTCTGCATAATTCTATGTCAATTAAAGAAACTAACTGATTAATGCTTCTCACAGATAGGTATATACAAAAAATGCACAAGAAAACAATTTACTTTAATTCCTCATTGCATTTTTTCAATTGTTTCATTAAATTTTATTCTTCAAACATAAGTAAGTATTCCCATTATTGTACTAATATTAATTACAGACTCTACTTACATGCAGTTGGAAAACAATGCTGTAAAATATTCTAAAATCAATCGTGCAGTTTCAAAGTTCCTTTAATTATAGCCATACTACATATAGGGAAAACTTTTCTGCTACCTGTCGACTCATGTTTTTAACAAAAACAAAGGAGAAGGAATACGGTAGAGGTCACCCAATGAACATAATTATTACTGTTATGCTAGATCAAAATCAATGGGGAAGCTCTGTCTACGATTATGATCTTTTTAAATGTATCCTATTTGGCTGGAATGGCAAACAAGCATTCCTGCAGAATGAAAATAGATGTGAAGGATTCTGAAAGGGGATAACCAAAGAAACATTCCTGTAAAGTCTTCTGAAACCGGGCAAAGTGGTGTAGAATAGAATGCAATGTTCTTTAAGAAATTGGTAGACAATGATTATGGGGGGTTGGACATCCATCATCCAAGTACATCATAAGCACGTTTTGCTCAGGTGGGCTAAAACAACAGAGAACCTCTTTCAATATTCTGACACTGGTTTCGATGCGTTTCAAAGTCTGTTCTATTCCTAAAAATTTTTACATCAAGGATTGTTCTAGCTTTTAAATTAATATACTTCCAATGAAGCTAAACAAGAAAAACACCATAATTTGCAATATTATCCACTGACTTCACTTCACATAAAAGCGTGTAACATACTTAAGAAGGTAGGCCTTTTCAAAAATGACATCAGTTGCCCAAAACTGATCCATATGCCATGATAAAGCGGATGTTTTTTTCAACTGGATATTTCCTTAATTTTGATTTATCTTATATTTTGGCAAATTATTTTTAGAAATTTTCCACTAACAATACTTATCATATTTCATTCGTCGTTTAAATTCTGCAACAATATCACAACTTTGTGCCCAAAAACTTTTTAAGAGGAAGTAAACCTAAATTTATGAATAATTAACATTGTCTAGGCAGTTATTTTAAAACAGCAGCTAACCAAGTCTGCGGAAAAAACCTCCCTTACACATCTTATAATGAAATCAACACTTGGAACACACTCAGGAAAATTTCTTGTAATAACCAGACCAAAATGTCCATGAATTAATCCGTCCTCACTATGTCCATCCCATTACACGCCTAGCTGTAATTATTTGTGACTGATTGAATTTTTGTCCAACAGTGCTTTGAGAAGTTAAGACCTTTTTCAAAACATTTAAATTATCAAATTTTCTGGCAGCTTGCTATCCTTCCGAATCCTAACTCAACTGCTGTTTTTTTTCCAGATGAGTAAAAAGCTCCTCTGCTTCATGCCTGAAACATAAATGACAACCATTGAAGCACACTGTATATGAAAAACATGCAAAGCTTGTGGAACTGATTTTTTGTGTGTAAATAAATGGCAAAACCAAATCTAAAACAATTTACACAATTCCTATTTGGATTCTGACCAGTTTTCATGAAAATCAAATATAAGTATAGCTTGTGTTGTATACTTGCTAATTTGGTTTTGATGAAATTTTAAGTAGTGCTTGAAGGGACTTGCTTTTCTTGTTTAAATTTGGCAACATGATTAAACTGCTCTAATACTAATTTATATTTGTTGGTATTTACGTCACACCAACACATTTATAGGTCATACTGCTAATTTGGTTTAGAATGAAATTTGATGTAGTGCTCGAAGGGACTTGATGTCTTGTTTAAAAAATGGCCACTTGATGAAATTGCTTTTGAAGGTGGAAGACCCCAGTGCCCCTCTGAGCATTATTTCATCCATAAGCAGCACCTGGGTAGAACCACCGACCTTCCTTAAGCCCGCTGGATGACTTCCTCACATGAAAAAATCAACGCCCTGATGAGGTTGAATATATGTCAAGGTTGGATCCAAATCTGAACTTGGCTAATCCATAATGTGCATAAATATTCTTTTTTAAAAAAAGTATAAAATATACTCTTAATAAAGGTTTGTCATTAGACACATTATTAAAACCAAACCCCTGATTTATAATCACTAATCCTCCTACTGGTTTTAAAGATCATGGGTTCCACAGCCCTACTTCTGACCAGACCATGTTTACTGCTGAAAATAGGCATTGAATTCCATATTCTAAAATAAGCTTGTGTCTCTGTTAAAACACTCTTATGCTAAATGACTCACGTCATGGGCGGTGACATCAAAGTTTTTGTTGCGCCAAAGAAGAACGCTTCTATATTTATTACTGTTTAGATAAAGGTCCAAAATAGAATCGAAAATTTTTTAGAGCAAACTGTGTTTTTAAAAGGTATTAGACTCCTGGCTTTGTCATGGGCCATTTCATGGAAATTAAAACAAGGCTTAATTAAATCAAGTGAATTAACTCACATGATTCCATAACTCAGCTCAATTTGTTTGTGTTTTTTCCCTTTGCTTTGTGTTTTAATGGCCATTTTTCACATTTTTTAAGTGTATTACATTGTTAACCTACATTGTAACAGTGTTTCTTTATTCTCTGCCTGTACAAACCTGTCCTTTGCAAGTAACTACAAACTAACAAACTACCCAACATGATCAAGGCGGGGATGAATTAATTCAGATACAATGTCTTTTATCAAACCTGACGAGAACAAACACCTCCACTCACCAAGAGATCAAACTGAAACTGCTGAAATGCAGAGATCTGCGCTGTTCTTATTGAGCTTAATGGCAGCTGGAACTTAACTTTGACATTCTGACTAAACTTGAGTGACTATAAAAAACTATACTTGTACCATGATGAAAATATAATACATATGTTAAAGCCGAAAATAAAAGCAAAAACCTCCCATGGCCCTAAAATCATCTCATTACCTATATAAGATTACATGCTCAGGTGTCTAAGGCTAAAAAAATTCTTGTTTTCCAGTAACATGCTCAAAAAAAATAGTGTAGGTAGGTCTGAAAAAATGTTTTTTTAAATGTTTTTTTTTATTGGGAGACTTTTCAGAACTTATTTTTGTGTCAAAAAATGAATACAGATAAGGGGGTTAATGCCATTAGCATGATATAGAGGCAACAGTAAGTTGATTTTCAACATCACTGGCCATGAATAAAGCATAAAAAGAGCAGTTTTGCAACCTTTTTAATAAAAAAAGTTCTCCAGGCCATAAAACATTTAGGTTGGGCATAAATTTAGGGTAGGTCCGGGATTACCGGAAACAAACATTTGTTTATGCATAATAAAGTCACATCATACCCTATTCAGAAGCCTAATTTTTTATCACATCAGTTACTGGTGAGCTGCTCTTCCTTCCTTCTTATAATCACACATTTATCTCATTGACCATATCTGTTTTTGCCAGCTGGATCAGTTTCTGCAAAAGTGTAAGGTTCATGGGAGGCAGCCGTTTACTTTACTTGCATTAATTACTGCTGTACAAGGTTATTTCAACCATTAGCTCAAATAATACATTATATTTGAAACATTAAAGAATGAAAAGACATGATGCATAATGTATCAATGAAAGTGAAGGAAAGTTTAGACAACAGAATCTTTATCAAAATAGTATTACGTTTAAAACTACACAGTGAAGAAATGTTAAAACAGCGAAAACACAACAAAGCGGACAAATATCACAGGAGGGGAAAGAAAATTTAAAGGGTTTTGTATGGCAGAGGTGACAGAATGTGTGTGTTTGTTAGGGGGTGATAATATGTGTGTGTCATTAGAAGGGAGGAGAGGTGGAGGGCTAAGTAATGAGAGCACACCTCAAATTTTCCAAATAAACCATCCATCCAATTTTGACGTTGTGGCTTCACAGGAAAATTATTTGAAACAACCTGTTATATACTGCAAAGCTCACACAGAAACCACTCACGTAGCCTAGTGTAGAAGCGTCTGCTTAAAAGCGTCTGAGTCGGGTTCAATCCCCGCCGTGTCATACCAAAGATAAGAAATGGTACTAGTAGAATCCCTCTCTTGGCACTCCAGCCTTAAGAGGTAGTGCTAGGACTGGTCAGCCCAGTTCAGTATAATGTAACTGGGTTGGGTATCATGTCATATCTACAGCATGTTATTCCAGTGGGCAGCACTAAAAAAGCTGGGCATTTGTGCAACCTGCCTACAACTTGACATGGCTAGTTTGTATGATTGGAACAAGAGCTGTCTCCATAGATGGACCACCATGCCCCGATGGCACTTTCAACGAATAGATATGACCGATGTTAGAGTTTTGGACCTTTGACCTACGGAACCTGGGTCCTTTTGCGCGTGACACGTCCATCTACTGTGGCCACACATTCATCGTAGTTATATTAAAATCCATGCATGAATGACAAAGATATGGACCGGAACACCCCATCAATGAATTATCATGAAATATGACCTTTTAACAATCTAAGTGTGACCTTACCTTTGAGAATACACGACCGGTCCGGCGAGTGACACATCTTCTACTGTGGTACAACATTCATGCCTAATGATTTTAAAATCCAGCATGAATACAAAGATATGGACTGGACACAACGCCCATCAATATGTCACGGTCATGAAAAAGACCTTTAACGTCTTAAGTGTGCCATGACCTTTGAGCCTACGGACCTGGGTCTTGCATGCAACAGCATGTCATCTTACTGTGAGAACATATTCATGCCAAGTTATATGAAAATCACATCCATGGATGACAAAGATATGGACCGGACACGCCCATCAACTGCACTACATGAAAAATGACTTTAACCGTCGATTGGAACTTGATCCTTTGACTACGGACCTGGTCTTGCGCGCGACACATGTCCTACTGTGGTCACATTCATGCCAAGTTATTTGAAATCCATCCATCGATGTACAAAGATATGACCGGACAACGAAAACTGCCGGACAGACCGAACAGACAGAACTGTTCAAAACTATATCCTCCCTTCGGGGGCATAAAAATGTTCAAAAAGCGATGACTTATAGTGCTACCTCAACTTGAAATCATGCAAAACTAAAATGTGACATGATATCCATCCCAGTCAAATTTACAAACAGATTAACCATCCTTGACTATCCGCTAAATGCTTTGGTACAACATACAAACTACGAATGCCAACAAGATTTTCTATTAGCTCTGAGGCCATTTTGAGCAGCCCAAGTGGAACATGCCAGCAATATGCACAACTAGTGTTGGAACTGATCATTCCTGTATATCTTTTGTCAAATTCCCAGCCAGCAGTTTGATTAAAAATTGTTTATACAGCTAAGATTTTTCTATATATAGTAGCGCTGGTTGCCATTTTGTGCAGTGAAGCGGACCTGTCGGTTATAATACGCACAACTAGGCCGGGCATTTGAACCCTGTATAAGCCGGACAAGATTTTCAAATTTTTAGCTCTTAGGCCATATTGTGCAGCAAAGTGGAAAATGCCCCGGTATGCAAAAACAAATTTGGGTTACTACACTCCTGCGAAGTCTCGTTAAAATCTGGCCAGTATTTTTACCTATAAAGCCTGACAGGCTTAAAATTCGGAGGTATGAGGAAAGGCAACAAGAGGGCCAGAGGGCCCCTATATCGCTCCCCTGATACCATTGCTTTAACCCAAAACAAAAGAAAAAATTTTTACATACAGATATGAAAAATACCTACACCAAAAAATACCACCCCCATTTTGGGGCCACAGAAAAGGGTTTTGTTTTTCCCAAAGCCAATAATAAAAAATTCTAAATAACTTTTAAAACATAAAAGGAAAGTAAAAAAAAATTTTTGTAAGCGAACAAAAGAAATCTGCCAAATAAAAACAAGAGCACTGCCAATGCATTGCAATCGAGCAATTTTAAACAAAAAACAAATCATATCCCTTTTATCCCAAGTGTGCCCTTTGACTTTGAAGGACCTCCGAAACTGCGCTCTCTTTTTTTTTCAATGAGGTGAACACTTGTGTCGGGTTTTCTGAATCCAAAAGGGGGTTCAAAGTTGCAGAGTGGAAGGGAAATTGCAAACCAAAACACACTGACAGAGGGACCCGGGCGCAACAAAAAACGTCCCTGGGGCGTATAAAAAGGAATAAAGTTCTTATGGTGATAAAGTTGTGGCAAGTTTGGTTAAAATCAAACCCAAAAAATGAAGTTATTGTCAGAAAAGGGCAAAAAGCCTTTTTTCCCTTTGGAAAACCCATTAGGGGATTGGCCCCTTTCAAAAAAGGGAAACCAAAATCTTAGGGTGAACAAGTTTTTGCATTTATTAAAAAAATCAAAATAAGCGCTATTGTCAGACAAGGCAAAAGAACCCCTAATTTTGGGCCCCCCCTTTTTTAAAAAAGGGTCCCAAAAAATTAAACTTTTTGGGGAAAAAGAAACCCATAAAAAAAAGGAATTGCCATTTTAAAAAAAATCTTATTCAAATCTTATGGGGGGATACAAGTTTGTGCAAGTTTGGTAATAATCACAACAAAAATAAATGCTTTTGTGCAGAAAAGGTAAAAATAGCTAATTTGGCCCTTTCAGGGGCCAAACTCAAAAACCCAACGGGATCTGCCCAAATTAAAAAAGGGAAACCAAGATCTTATGGTGATACAATTTGTTGAATTTTGGGTTAAAAAAAAATCAAAAATGAAACCCCTTTGGCAACCAGAAGTTGTTGACGGACGGACGGACTGACGACGGAGAAGGGTGATCACAAAACCACCTTGTCATTTTTTAAGGGGGGAAAAAAAAAGTTAAAACCAAAAAATTTTAAAAAAAGCTTTCCAAAAATTCCAATTCTTTTAAAATTTTTGTCCTTGAGGTCACCAAAAAGTTCGGTTTTGCTTTTAGAAATTTGAAAGAAAAGCATGATTAAAAAAAAAAATTTTATTTAAACAAATAAGCAAAAACCCTGAAAAAAAATTTCTTGATGTTTGATCGAATTAAGTCAAAAAGTTTTCATTTTTTCACAAAAACAAAAAATGCTCAAATCAATGAAAATTTTCGGCATAAAAACTATTTTTTTTTTTACGGATCGCCCATGTCTTAACGGAAAAAAAAATTGTGTGCATGTCCACATGACTCATTTTTAATTTGACCTAAAACCCACAGGAAATTCAGACCAATTTTTATAAAATAGGGCACAAATTGGCCTTTAGATTTTCAAAAAGCTTTTCCTTTGATCTGCCTAAGACCTAGTTTTGCCCCCAATTTTAACCCGATTCATAATTACCTAGAAATCAAAAAAACTTTCAGACCAATTTTCAAAAAGAATATAAAAACGGGTTTTCGGGTTTGTTCAAACTTTTCCTTTGGAGGGCCTACTACCTATTTTTGAACCAACATCCCCTTTTTAAAGGGACCTAGTTCCGAAAAAAATTTGCCAGTTTCATTAAAGATTGGTTAAATGGGCCCTCTAATGTTAAACTTGGTTCGGATGTTCAAAAGCTTTGATCTGGCCTACAGACCTGGGTTTTGACCTAACTGCCCCAGTTTTCGGCCAGAGACTCGGGAAAATCCCGTTTCATAAAGTTGGGGCCAAAAATTTGGGGCCTCTAGATTTTTCAAAAGGGCAAATGTGCAACACGCATGCAGACGCCGAGGACGTAAAGACAATGACTACCTTGAGCCTTTGGCTCGGGTAAACAAAAAAGGTACCAAATCGAAACATCAACATGAAAAACAACGCATTTAGTCATCGTTTTTTTTTTTTTTATAAAAAATACGACAATACGTTTGCTGAAAAGGGCTGCGAAGCTTTTTGGTTTTTGTGACCTGACCTATCTCGTCACAAACTACCCCGCGGGCCTCTGCGATTTAAAACAAAAAAAAACGTGTAAAATCCTTACTTCATTTTAAAAAAATTAGCATCAAAACTTTCCTCGCCATAAAAAAAAAACTAAAAGTAAAAAAAGAAAAACCCTGTAGCTGTCAAATTTGACCCTTTGAATATGTGGAAAAATATGGAATAAATAGCTTTTGTATTAAAAAAAAGAACATTTGACAAAAAATATGTTTTAAATTTTCAGTGAATCCCCATATATAGCTACCGGGGAAAAAATTTAGGCACAGCTCTGAGAATCAAATTATGTGGATAATAAAAAGCAAAAATACACAGGCACTCGTATACAAACTTGAACCCCTTTACTTTTACACGAAAAAATCCTAATTTTTTCACACCACTCCCGGGCAAAAACCCTCTCTCTTATTTATAATGAAAAGAAACATCCTCCCTGCTGAATTTCCAAACGTTTAAATTTCTGTAAATATTAAAACCTGCAAACTTCAACGGGTTCTTCCAAATTTTTTTTCGTGCTCTTGGAAATTTCCCACTGACCATTCATGCGACGACCAGCAATTTGGTGAGATTAAAGTCCTGAAGCCAAAATCTGAAAAAAAAATTTAAGGGGTCAAATATCCAGATTAAATACTTTAACATTTAAAATTCAACTGCATGTATAGCAATATATGTCTCAATCTGACTGCAAAAAAAATTGAAATTTAAAAAAGGGCCCACTCACAAAAATTTTTTCTAGAAAATTATATAAAAAATTTTTTCCCCAAATCATGTAATGAACAATCGGTATAAAAAACAGTTTAAATACAAAACTACAATCACAAAGCACCTTTTCATTTTTCCTTCCCTTTACTGGTTCTAGTCTCAAGAAATATTGACTTTTTTTCAGATAAAATTAACTACAATCAAATGAATACTCACAGGCAAAAACGCTTAGTGTCTAACTTTTGAAGCTCCTGCTTCAAGAAAACACCCATTTATGGGAAAAACTTTTTTAAAAAAAAGACGTTAAACCTGACACACACACACAATCCACATTTTCTTAG
The DNA here is from genome assembly GCF_021730395.1 of Mercenaria mercenaria. Classification (NCBI taxonomy): domain Eukaryota; kingdom Metazoa; phylum Mollusca; class Bivalvia; order Venerida; family Veneridae; genus Mercenaria; species Mercenaria mercenaria. The sequence continues at coordinate 58,273 of NW_026459004.1, forward strand.
GTATCGTTATGGAAAAAAATAGCTGTTTTCACTATAATTCTATTTTCTGCTTTTTTCCACTTGCAATTGCAATTTAACATTTACAGTTTTACAAAAACAAAAAAATACCAAATTTTTATTTAAAACTCTACAAGCATTTTTACCATTCACAGCACGTTTTGGTCAATCTGGGAAGATGTAGACTTAATATAAAAAAGGGGGCCTTTTCCATCTATGCATAAAAACTTTCATTGCCCTTTAAAGGGCGCTCTCATTTCAGGTTTTGGTACTACAAATGTAAGAAATCCAAAATAAGATTTGTACAATTCGGGACCTCAATAGAATGAAACTCAAATATTTTTAAAAGGGGCACCCAAAAATTCAAGTTTTATTTTTTGACCATCTCCCTTTTTTTCCTTAAAAATAAATAAAAAAACCAATTTAACCCCAAATTGTTCAGTTTTCAAACCCTTGAACTTTTTTTTTTTTTGCACAAATTATATAAAAAATTATTCCTCTGTTCAAACTTGAGTACTGTAAAATTCAAAACAAAAGAATTTCATTAAACAAGAAAAAAAAAAAAAAATATCTGACTCTGGGTCGATTTTCTTTCGGTGGACAAAATTTTTAAAAAAATCAAAAAATACTGCAAAACGAAATACACCATTTTTTTCTCCCCTAAGGGTTTTTCAAACATAAAAAATAAAAATGCATTTCATGAATAAAAACCTCAAATTTAAAAAATTTTCCCAGGAATTTGAAAACAAAAATTTATAGAATTTTCAAATTTTTCAAGGGATGAATACATTTTACCCAGACTGAAGAAATTCCGCAAATGTAATGATTAAAAAACAAATGTTTTCCCAATTTCTATGTTACAAGCCATTCACTGTTCAAAAAAATCCATGTGAATGAACAAGAGCTGTCAAACCACTAATGGTGACAAATCCCCCTCACCCTTTGCCTTTGCCGTGACCTCTGCCCTTTAAAATCAGTGGGGGTTGTGACCAATAAGTACTTTCACATGTGAATTTGAAGGTCCGGGTTGCAGTGGTTCGCGAGTAAAGTGCATTCGAAAAAATTTAAAGTGTATGAAGAACTAACAAACAGACAGACATTTAAAAAAACTAATATCCCCCCTTCGGGCATAAAAAAAACAAAATTGATAATTTTCCCTTGAGCTATCTGTCTAATTTTTATTGGGCCTAGCCACATTTTTTTACTAAATTTTATGGGCAAAATTTTTGCATGCACTCCAAACCCCCTAAAATACCTGCACTGACAGAACTAACCAAGACAAAAACCCACCAAAAAAAAAACCTCCCCTAAAAGTTCAATCCAAAATGAAAATAAAAGGACATCAGAAACATTAGAAACAAGCCCTTTGTCAGTTTATCAAAATTAAAAGTAAACATTTGCATTTACCTTTTCCGTCACAAATAATTTAAAAAAATTTTTCAAACAAAAAAATAATGTCACACACCGACCTACAATTAACACCAAATGGAGTTCCAACTTGCCCACTTATAGGCACTACTTTAAAAATTCTTTTTTGAAGGGATATAAACAACTAAGAAAAAAGAAAACGGGACCTTTGGAAATTCCAGCAAAAATATAAAGTGTCCTTTTTCCCCTTTAAAAATTTAAACATAGCTAAAAATTATTTCCCAAAGCAAAAATATTAAACCCTTTTTAACCACTATGATATAAACAACATGAAAGTTCTACAGCTTGCACAACATTAGGCACTACAAAAAAACTTTTTATTTTTGAATGGAAAAAATATACGTAAAAACATCAAAAAAAGGGCCTTTTTTAAATTCCCCTTTAGAACCCATATGACTAAGTAGCCATTTTTCCCTTAAAAATTAAACATACTAAAATTTTTAGTTTTACAGCAAAAATTTTTCCACACCCCGTTAACCATACTGATGTTACAATTTAAACAAAAAACAAAATTTGCTCAGCCCCCACACATTTTTTTAACCTTGTGCCAAACCAAAGGTATAGGTGATTTTTTAATTTGATTGTGGGGGAAGACCTAAAGGTGCCCTACATGCATTTTCATCACAACAGGGGACTTGGGAGAACCAAAACCCTTCCCTTTATAAGCATGTGAATGGGTACCTCACAGCAGATTCAACCCCCCTGGTGACCAGACCTGGGGAATTAAAAAAGAGGTCGGGTAAGCGGGCTGGACTATTCAAAGAATTGACTGAAGAATGGGGGCAAAAAAATTACCCCAGATTTTCAGACAAAAGAAAACAAGGGCTGCGTTCAAAAATGGATCTCCCAGCATCCTTGCGAAAATTTGCACCTAATCCCAAAAAAGGGGGAAGGGCAAGGCAAAATGAGGGCAGGTGTGTTTTGAAGTGAGGAATGGTCAAGGGTTAAAATGTTTTTGTATCAATTCATTCTGTCAGGTATTTATGTAGACGAAGTCCCTTTGGTTACCCCGAGATCGAGGCACATATAAAACAACCTTAAACCAAAAAGAGGTCAAGATCAAGTTCAAAAATGAGGGCAGGTGATTGTCGAAGATGGGAATGGCACAGAATAATCGCATTTTACAGTCATTCTAGTAAGGGGGTTTTATGCTAGAGAAACGTCCCATTTTGTGACCTTTCACGGGCGACGGATGGGCAAACGGGCCAAACACTATATGCCTCACGCATCAAAAGGCGGGGGCTAAAAAAATTAAACAAACAATTCCGTATTTTGGCCGATAAGTCTTTTCTAAAATGCAAGTGTAGAAAAACTGAACCAATTTCAAAGTGCAGAAAGGCCAAAATTCAGGGAAAATAGTTGGGCAGAGTTATTATTTTTCTGCAGAAAGGAAATCATGATGAAAAAAAAAGTGTTCAAAGTTTAAAAAAACCACATGTCAAATAGTTTTGACAAAACGGGACTTGTCCCAAAACAAACCCAAATTTTAAAGACAGAAGGGGGGCCTAATTCAGCCAAAAAAAATGCAGAGTTATGTTTCTTCCAAAAAAACAGACATTATACGAAAAGTTTTAAAAATTTTCCCAAAACCATATTAAAAACACTTTAAAACAAACTTTTAAAGTACGAAAACTTAACCAAAATTCAAGCAAAAGGGGGTTAATTTCCCCAAATCCTTGATGGATTTTTTACTTTTGCTAACTAGACATGGGATGGTTTACAAGTTTAAATTTCAAACTTTATCTCAAAAAACTTTTTTCAAAAATGGCTGGTACAAGAAACTTAACCAAGGTGTTGCCGACGCGTGGTGAGTAGGATGCTCTACTTTTCTTTGAATAGTCGAGCTAAAAAACATTGAAAAAAATTGCAATTAAAGTACATTCGAATAACGAAAAAATCGACAACCTTTGACCTTGTGACCTTAATCATTTAGATAGGGGCATAGGCTTTTGCAAAAAACCCCTCTCATTTTTGTTAACATTCATGCAAAATATAAACAAGAGGGGTCCCGCATACGGGGTAAAGGGCCGGAAACGATCCAAGGGGCATGCACTAATGTACAAACCCAAATGCTTTTGGGACGACATGTCTTTGCTTTTTCAAGCAGCTTGACAAATCACTATCCCCCCAAAATTGTAAAACAATAACTTTTTAATGAAGTAACAGTACTTTTTAACCTTCTTTTTTTTCTAGATGTATTTTTTTGGTTTTACGCCCTTTATTGATTTTTTTGGAACTAGTGCAGGGAGATAATTTCTTTTAATTTAAAAAATTAATTTTAATTTTCCCAAATTGTTTAAAGAGCCCCTTCAGGAAATTTTTTTTTAAGGTGGCTTTCAACAAAAATGAACCATAGAGTAAGCACACCCAAAAAAAAATTATAAATTAGTGTCTAGCAACAGTGTTCTCTGCTTTATGAGTTCTGTTCAAAAAAATCAAATTTATCAAAAGGAGAAATGGATGTGTTTAAATTCCAGGGAACTTTTTGATAATGAACAAATCTTGTGATAAGAAACCCTCTCCCTGCACTCAGGCAACTCCCCCAGGGTTTTCTTCTTTTGGGACCTTTTCATTTTTCTGCAAATTATGAGCAAACAATTTAACACTTACCTGCTAGTACACATACAAAAAATTATTGCAGAGTTATAGTAAGTTATCACCATCAAATTGCACTATGGAAAAGATCTTTAAAGCAACAAACATGACAAAAGAAGTTCCTTTTTTTATTTTTAATACGCCTTTGGGCTTTCTGCAATTTCAAAAAAACGAAGTCCTTTATGATATAAACGAGTATCATCTCCAATATGTATTTAGTGGGCAACAAAGGCTAACAAAGAGCTGTCCCTTAAAAACAGAAAGATTAGTGAGTGAGTTGGGTTTTACGGTGAATCGACACAAATGGGCAAAAATTTGCCCTGAGAAAATTAGAATTGTTGTCCCAAAAGCAAGAATGTTCCATAAATTTAAAAACTTGAATTTGAAAAAATTTTGCATTCTTTTGGGGATAGATCTTTCAAGACATCAAAATTAAACCAAATTTTTTGTCCAAAAGGGGGGATAATTTAGCCAAAAATTTTTATGTAAGTTATGGACCCCGATCCTTTGGGTTTGGTTATTGACTTTGAAAAAAAAAATAAGTTTCAAAGCTATATGCCTTTAAAAATTTAGTACTTGCATGCAAAAACTTTCCAGGGTGACGCTGCGCCGACACCAGGGTGAGTGAAAAGCTAGACTATTTTTTCGAATACTTAAAAAAGGGTGTAAATTATTTAAAATGACTACCCGGGGACCGCGACATCGCCCCCCCTTTCATTCCCAAGGGGGCATACCTGCGCCCCCCCACCCCCCAAAAAGACAAGCTGGACTATTCCGATGAAATATTGAAAAACCCATTTCATCTTTCTTACTATAGCAAACATAAATTACGCTTATTGAAAAATTTGCACCGCTGAATTAATACATAGAACATAAAGAAAAAAATAAGCGTAAAAAATTTTTTTTATTGGCCCTGATAAAAGGCTAATTGGAAGTGACCCTTCTCCTAAAAAGACCACCCGTGAAAAAAGACCCTTTTTTCTTGTTAATGAGTGGTTTTGTTCACAGGTTTAACTGACAGCATATGTCTGTATGTTCATAGTTTGGATTGATCAGTGAGATTGGGAATTGACCTACCCTAAAGAAAACAAAGTTTCAAATTTATGCCTTTAACATACATATTTGAATGCAAACTTTTTAAACAAGATGGATCTGGCATGCACATGATTTTTAAAAAAAAATGTCAGAAAGCAAAATATATTTTTTTTACATAGCACCTGTATTTTTCAAACGGGAAATTTTTATTTTGTGGTTTACAATGTTTTTGTAATTTTGTAATTCTTTGTTTTTCAAGTCCACAAAAAAATTTTCCTTTCAGGAAGAGATACCCTTAAAAAATCCTAAAAAAATTAACATCTAGTTTAGTCCACAGAAAAATTCTTGGTTTTTTCCCTACGTCAATATAAATAAAATTACTATGTAATTTTTATAGCAACAACTAAGGAATGGGGGAACAGCTGTTGTACTACAGAAAGTTGTCTTGATTTTTTTCCCCACAACAGTAATGAAAAAGTTACAAAAATCTTTTAAATTAAAAAAAAAAATTATAAAGAAGGGACCGACATGCACTCTGTCTCATGATGGTGAACAAAATTTTGGGCCCCTAGTTACATAAAAATCCCCCCATGCATTCAGAAAAAGATATACTTTAGACAAAGTAACTTTGACCCTTAAGTGTGACCTTGACCTTAACCCCGGGACCGGTTTTTTTTTTGACATCCGTCTCATGATAGGAACAACTGGTCTGTAATTCAAAAATTCGAAAAGGAGAGGGAAATTACATTACTTGTTCTTTGGTGGGAAAAGAGCCCAGACCCAAAATGCTAAGCAACACCTGGGGGGCCTGAAAGAACTTTAAAAATGCAAATCCCCCAAAATCCGAGGGTTCCAGTACTTCCGTTTTGATTTCAAAAAAGGGGAAGTTCCCGGCCGGCCTTTTTTAAACCCCGGAAAAAGTGAAAAGGAGCTGAATATTTATCATGAAAAACCCTTCAACAAGTAGAACCACCATGTTGTAGTAAAACTGAGCTATCACTAAAGGTTGAATGTACCCCCCCCATGCACGACACATAATTGCCCTTTGACGCACACAAGATTGCATAATTATATGGCTGTATTAAAACTATTTTAAATAAATAGTAACAAAAAACAAAATCCCATAACTATTAAAATTTTTTTAAAAGAAGTAACATGCACATGCAAAATAGGGTTTGGGAGATCAAATTGTGTGAAGTTTTATTAAATTGTATGCAAGGGTTTTGGTAATTAGGACGCACAGATTGCATAATTTTGCAGACGTATGAATAATGTAGTATGTTAAAAAGAAACAAAGTCCGATAAATCTGAATTTTGTGCTGAAAGAACCTAAATCCCTATGCACAACACTGTTTTACTGATCACTTTTTTGAAGTTTATTAAATTGTGTCAAGGGGGTGAGGGGATGGGCGCACAAGATTGTGTTTTGTATATATAGTATGTAACAAAAAAAAAAACAAAGTCCCATAACCTGCAAAAAAAAAATTCGAAAGAACCTAACACCCCATGCACAACTACTTTGTTACTGAACACTTGTGGAATTTTTTTAAACTGTGTAAGGGGTGAGGAGGAAAGGGCCCAAAATTGTGTCATGTAATATAACTGTATAGTAACAAAAAAAAACAAAAAAAAAAAAAAAAGTCCCTAACTCTGCATTTTTTTTTTTTAAAAGACCTAACATGCCCCCGCACAACACTGTTGGTATGACACTTGTTGAAGTTTCATTAAATTATGTCAAGGGGGGAGGGGAGATGGGCCACAAGATTGGTCTATGTATTAAAAAAAGCAACAAAAAAACAAAAAACCCATAATCTGCAATTTTTTTTTTTTAAAAGAAACCCAAGCCCCATGCCCCAAATGTGATATTTGTGTGAATTTTAAATTCTGTCAAGGGATAAGGGGAAAATGGGCGCACAAGATTGCGTCTACGGGGCGGGGCCCCGGGCAGACAACCTGAAAACCCGTATACCCCCCCCTTACAACTTTGTTTTTTCGGGGGGGGACAAAAAGAGCACCGCCTTTGCGGGTGCTACCTCATCGATTTTTTTTGTGTAATAAAAATATTGTCCAAACCTGATTTTCTAAGTCTAAAAAGGACTCATTCTTTCAAAAAGCAGGGAAAAGTTTTGTTTCTTGATGTTCAGTGTCCAAATTTTGGGGGTGAAAAACTGTTCAAATTTTAAAGCAAAACTTTGATAGTTTATGAGAAAAGGACTTAAACGTAATACTCAACCAAGAAAATGATTTTCAAAGTCCAAAAGGGGCAATAATTATTGCAAAAAGCAAATAGCAATGATAGTTTAAGAGAAAAAGTTGACCTAAACATAAAACTTAACCAAGAAATCTGATATTTTCTAAGTCCAAAAGGGGCCATAAATCTTGCAAAAAGTAGGATGGAGTTATGTTTCTTGCTGTACAGGGTCAACTTATGATGGTGAACAAGTGTTGCAAGTTTTAAAGCAATAGCTTTGATAGTTTAGGATAAAAGCTGACCTAAACATAAAACTTAACCAAGAAAACTGATTTTCTAAGTCCAAAAGGGGCCATAAATCTTGCAAAAAGCAAGATGGAGTTATGTTTCTTGCTATACAGGGTCAGCTTATGATGGTGAACAAGTATTCCAAGTTTCAAAGCAATAGCTTTGATAGTTTAGGAGAAAAGCTGACCTAAACATAAAACTTAACCAGGCAACGCCGACGCCGACACCGACAACCGCTCAAGTGATGACAATAACTCATCATTTTTTTTTCAAAAAATCAGATGAGCTAAAAATGGCACTACATTGTTAGTGAGGAGAAAAATTAAATTTAATCCCTGAAATGTTACTAAGGATAACTTAAAATATGAATTGCTAAAAAATACTTAATGACTAAATTATACAAAGTACATGTAAAAGCAGTAATCCATGATGTTTATAATATTGTGAATTCTCCCCAAAATGGCCTCTTTCACCCGATTTTTTTCCATTTTACCAGTGCCCAGCATCTTTCCCAACTCTTAAAAAAAAAGCCCTGCTATTGTGATCTTCATTCAGCTATTACAGTTGCCAGTGATACACTCCGAGGGAGAAAAAAATTCCTTCTCTAATTTTCGCACACAATACAGTGTACATAAGATAGTTTTTCATCTATATTCTTAAAACTATGCTGAAAAGAGATTTACTGATTAAGTTTGCAGATGAAGTGTTGTGAGAACACATTTATTCGGAAAGTTCCAAAAATTCTCCAACCGACTGTATATTACCTGTATTATACGAATGATTTTCATGAAGTTTTTGTGAGCTTTTGAAAAAATACAAAGATGCGAAATGGGCTCGTAAGCTGTCGGAATCGGTTTGAAGTAGGCAAAAGGTTTTTGTTTATTTGTTGGTTATTCTTGAACATATTGATGACTATTTGGTCAGATAGATGCAGTGGGTCATAATTTCAGTAAATATGAAGTCTCAGTTACAAAATCTGGTTTTCCTATAATACTTGTTTGGGTGTTAGTAGTGGACCTTTGATGTATATTCCTGCTGTGGAGTTAATGAAGTTGTTGTGTAAATGCCTGTATCCGGTAAAGTAAATGTAAAACGGTAAGGAACGTACACAGGATAAAGTACATTGATATGAACATGTAACCATGTATTTTGTCATAACTGGATTGTCATTTACAACAACAAGAGCTTGTCGAACACGAAATGTCCCCTTGATGCTTTCGGCAATTGCACAAATTTTAGGACCCTAGGGGAATAATTTGAACAATCTTAGTAGAGGACCTGACTAGATGATGTCATATACAAAATATCAAAGCCCTAGGCCCTGTGGTTTTGGACAAGAGGTTTTTCAATTTTTTTTCCTATATAAGTATATATAAACCATGTGACCCCCGGGGTGGGGCCATAATTGACCCCAGGGAAATAATCTGAACAATCTTGGTAGAGGACCACTAGATTTTGCTACACACCAAATATCAAAGCCCTAGGCCCTACAGTTTTGGACAAGATCAGAAACTGTTCAACTGTTCCTGGCCAATGTGACCTTGACCTTTGACCTAATGACCTCAAAATCAATAGGGGTCATCTGCTGGTCATGGCCAACCTAACTATAATTTTCCTGATACTAGGCCCAAGCGTTCTTGAGTTATTGCCCAGAAAACATTTTACTGTTACTGGTCACTGTGACCTTGACCTTTGACATACTGACCTCAAAATCAGTAGGGGTCATCTGATGGTCATGACCAACTTCTCTACCACCTTTCATGATCCTAGGCCCAAGTGTTCTTGAGTTATCATCCGGAAACCGTTCTACTATTCTGGATCACTGTGACCTTGACCTTTGACATACAGACCTCAAAATCAATAGCGGTTATCCGCTGGTGATGACCAACCTCCCTATCAACTTTCATGATCCTAGGTCCAAGCGTTCTTGAGTTATCATCCAGAAACGGATTGGTCTACATTCTGACCGACTGACCGACATCTGCAAAACAATATATCCCTCCATCTTCGAAGTGGGGGCATAAAAACAACATTAAATACCAGTATTCATACCGTTACACTAGACATATATCTGACCTGCCATGTTAAAACAAAATATCTGATACCCACAGCTTGTGTAAGTGGTCGAGTTACTTCCAATACAGAAGTATTGAATATATATTGAAATTATATAAACAAGTATGCAAAATATGAAAGCAGTATCTCAACATGCTCAATGGACTTTGAAAATGTTTGGGGTGGTACGCAAACAAACGTTTATTCTAATTCGAAAAGGGGCCATAATTCAATCAAAATGCTTGACAGAGTTGCCTCCTCCTTTTTACTAGAGGTGCGCGGTATTACCGGTATACCGGTAACCGTGGTACCATCTTCCCGTGGTACGATACCGCGGTACCATCGGGGAATACCGGTATTTTATCAACATAATCCTTACTTCTGTTTATTTTTAATTTACATTGTCTATGTAGCCTACCGTAACAGCAATTGACACTATGCATAATTTTCCGATTTCTGGAATTCCCATGCTGCTATTATTAGTTTCCAAAAATAACCACCCAATGGTACAATTGAACATGTATGATCGACCGCGTGATCCTCAATCAAAACCTTCGAAAAACTCCAGATTATTCCGTAAAGATGGATGACGTCATGGGCGCACTTGTTTTTACTTTGAGAGTGGTAAATTCGGTGAGTCCCGACTTCTTGTTTAAAATATCCTGGTATGTATTCCAAAAGAAATAAATAGTATGGAAAATGTTGAGTCGAAATTTATTATTTTTTGTTTGAAAACGATTTGATGAAGCCTTCATACTATTTGTAAACGTTACTGGTTTATCAAACAGGTACTGGTCGGGGGCCACCAACCAGACACTTTTAGAGGTTTTTCGCCATTTTCTCTTTCAATACCTTCATTACAACTGTGAAATTTCACATGAACATAGTTAGGTGCACCCTCAAGAAGAAGACTTAATTTGTTTACCCCTATCGAATGATTAATGCCCTTTCCAGGGCCGAATGTAGGGTCAACTAAACTACTTACTTTCACTGCTTGGCAGTACCATATATCTGGACTGTTTTTTTACAACTTAAGGGAACATCTGCACTGATGACATTTTGCTATGTGATGTGAAAACGAGTCAAAGTATTCATTATTGGCCTGAAAGATGTAAATTTTATTCAGATTTTTTTGTTTGGAAAACTGCTATATGATAGTAAGAAATGCAGTGCGGATTTCCAAATCCCCCCAGTAGTTTCATGCTTCAGTATGAATGACGAAATCAAAAAATGAAATTTCCTCCTCAATAAGTTATTTTTGTCAGATATAATTCAACATCGTTGTTAAAAAATCAGATGTGTGTTTGACTTATAAAAGATTGCTAAAAACACAGCAAAATTTAACAGCTACGAAACTGTCCGGTTTGGTGGTCGTCCGGATTTGGTGGTCCTCAACCAGTACACGCAAGCGCGACCGATACACATGTGACCCAGTGCTTCCCTAGAGACAATATGGCGTCTTCCGACGAATACACGCTGGTAAAAAATACTACGGGTCATTAATATAACTAGTCATTAGTCAAGTTAATATTCCAGTGTATTTTTTTCTTTAATTCTAGTCAAGTACCTAGTCTTCGTTGTTGCTCATAATAAATTAAGTATTTCTGAGAATTTTTCAATATTTTTATGACCACTACCATAGCTGTAAGTCTTACGATAAAAATGGTGGTATACCGTGGTATATACCGCGGTAATTAGGAAAAAACCGTGGTATACCGCGGTATTTTTTTCAAGGCGGTACCCAGCCCTACTTTTTACAGACTGGGGTCATGATGGTAAACAAGTATGCAAAATATGAAAGCAATATCTCAATGGACTTTGAAAATATTTAGGGTAGTACGCAAACTTTAACATTTGTGTGATGCTCACGCTAACGCCAACGCCGGGGCGAGTAGGATAGCTCCCCTATTCTTCAAATAGTTGAGCTACAAATGTTCCAAACAAAGAGCTGCTTTTGCAACAGTTGTTATATTTTTCTTGAATTCAGCCTTTTTATTAACTTATCATTAAGAGTGCACTAGAAACTCTTGTTCACAACAGTTATTTAACAGTCAGGGGTGTAACTGTTTCAAGTTATCACATTTTATAACCCATTTGAGTTACTGCGTTTACTTTCATAACTTGTTTCAGTTATCATAAAATATTACAAAGCCCTCCTGTGTCAATTCCTCATTTTGAATGTGACTAATGCAATCATTTCCTGAATCCTTGGCCTTTTATCTTTCCAGCTGTGCAGTAAATTTTTTTATGCAAGGCTGATAAAGTCTTATGCAAATGGTTTTTAAGCTATAAAACTCTTAACATCCCATTATGCTCTCATGGTCATTATTAGACTAAAAGAGAATTTGATTAACCACAGTTGCTACTAATTGCATTTTAAAGCTCACTTTGTGAGAACATAAAAAAGGCTTTTTTTGAATAACTTACCTGGGTTATCCTTATTTTATAACTAATACAGGTTATAAAATTCTTGAAAAAGTAACTGAAATAGGTTACATAACCTAAAACAGTTACACCCCTGACTGTTTAAATGACAGAAATCTCCGAAAATCACGGTCGTGAAAACTGCCATGGTGACATATATGGAAAACTGAAGTTAGAATTTTAATTCTTGATAAAATAACTGTGTTTAGTTTCTTTTCTGTCATCACAACAGTTACTGTTCAATATACTTACAATTTCTGCTTATTCGAAGAAGTTTTTTACTAAGCCTCGGCAGTAATAAAAAATGTTATAAATCGTAACCTGCCCACCACACATATAATCATTTAAAGCAAACAAAAAAATGATTATAATTATCCAGTTTGTTATATTCATCTAATTATCACCCATTGACTGCATGCATTATAATCAAATAAGACTGTTGCAAACTGGCTTCCGCCTTTCAATAATGGATGTTGTTTTCAATCGGCGATTAGCATGTCACCTCATGTCAATTTTGGTATTCACGTCAGTTTGACTTTGGTTAAAGACAATACTTTTATCTTTAATAAGTATCAAAATATTTGTGTGGTTTTTTTTAATATCTCATTAAATTATTATGAAACTATTTTTGTTTAAAAGACTCGACCTTTTACGGAATGTAACGGCGAGCTTAGATTTTAGTGTAGACAAAAAGCATGGAGAGTAGTTTTCCTTTACCAAAATGGCGAAAATGACATTTGTGATTGTTACTATAATACATTATGTGGTCTAGTATTGGCCTGTATTGATAACCGGGCATTGTATTGTGATACAAAGCAAAAATCATGATTCACCGATGCATCGATGATATTGCCCCAACTCTAGTCAAAACCAATAACCTACCTTTTCCATGGTGAAAAAAACACGCTCAGGCAATATATTTACTTGATCATGTTGATGAAATCGTAAAACAAAATAAAACTGAATCATTTTATATGGTTTAAACATAACAGTAAAACATGTTAATAAAGCGTAAACATGTAACAGTCTCGGGAAAAATGTGCAGCCTTGACCGGGACTCGAATCTCGGATCTTCGGCTAACCGTGCCAACGCTTTACCAATTGAGCTACCAATCGAAGGCCACCTGATACAAGAACCGCTACACACCTTCCCTCTTACTGCGAGACATTGGCACTCCTGTCCAATGTCTGTTGCAGACTGTTAACCGAATTCAGATGCACACCCCAGCCAAACTGCTTCGCCCGCATGGGCTCTAGGGGTGAGCATTACGGATGAGTCCCCAAATGTAACAGTCTCAGGAAAATTGTGCAGCATCAACCAGGACTTGAACCTGGGACTTTTGGCTTACCGTGCCAACACTCTACCAATTGAGCTACCGAGGCCATCCAATACAAGAACTGCTACAAACACTGTTTCATTTTGGCTACCTCGCTCTATTTACATGTCCGCCATTACACTCAGTACACGTTGACAGTGTGGTTGGTCTTTATCAATCACGTGACATGAATCGTAGCCATGTAAAATTTGTGTAAACTTTAGGGTGTATTGTTTAAAACAGTGACAAACTTGTGTTTTGCCTTTTATTCACATGAACATCAACTGAACTGAGGGAAAACAAGAGCTATCCGTAAGACAGCAAAGCTCGACTATTCGAAATATTGTCACAGAAGCAGGAAATTAATACCCAAAATGTTAAATATAAAAAGAATTTTAAGTTCGAAAGGGGACATAATTTGACCAAAATGCATATAAGAGTTATGGGACTTGATGCTATCAACTAGTTTTATAACCCCGAAGAAACATGTTACGGTATTAGGCCCCTAATAGTAATGTTTAAACTAGAAATGTGTCCATGGGACACAGATGCCCCCACTACATGACATTAGTCAGGGGCCAGAACTCCTACAATACTGAATGAATCCGGATGCGAAACCCCAGGTGCACAACTACACAGTCATGCTGACCAAAATTCCTGTAAACTTTGGTGATTCTAGGTCAAATACTTTTGGGGCTATGCGCGACACAACATTAAAATGACCAATTTTTTACTAAGTCAGGGGCCATAACTCCTACATGACTGGATGACTTTTAATGCGCGGTTTGGCACTGAAAGGGCATTCGTCCAAGTACGCTTGCTGGCATCATTTTACAGACACCATTTTACATACTATTTTCACATTGCATTTGAGAATTTTTCATATCTCAGATATCTATCTATCTATATCTATAAATACTGCATGACACCCTTGCGAGTATTTTATGCAGGTGCGCGTCAGTGCATAAGAGTTTAAAAGCAGGAATGTACAGGAGAATTAAAGTAATACATAAAGTATTTGTGAGAATTTGAGAAAAAGCTGATAGTGCTAATAAAAAGGCGAAATGTACAGTAAAAGGATTAAACACAGCCTGGTCACTCAGAAGTCCTGGCCCAGTTTGGTTACCCCTTGCCTAAACTGGTCCAGGGTAGGTGCTTGAGCAATGTCAGCCGGCAAAGAATTCCAGAGAATGATGGTAGCCGGGTAGAAAGAGAACTTGTAATAATTACAGGGTGTTTGAATTTGCCGGAAAGATTGGGAATGCATGTGTCTAGTGAGCCGGGTAGGAGGTAAAATATAAGATGGCATTGGCACTGCAACCAGTCCATGGACAATCTTGTAAAACATCAGTAGCCTGGCATCATTTCTTCTGTTTGCAAGGGAACGCCACCCCAATTTCTTTAACATGTGTGTGACACTTATGGGTAGATATTTTGTATTATTCCTTAGATAATGTTTACCATACTTTCAAACATTCATTTTTTGTTACCAACATGAAGTGCTGGCTTGCATTTTCAGAGACAGATATCAGGTGATAATTTAATAAGCAACAAGTTTTATTGAACAGCTATCAATGCCCAACTTTATTTTGTCAATCATCACATACCATTTCACCATTGAATTACGTTAAGAGCATAGGCAGTTCGTCAAATCTACATGTAATCAATGACTGTGTACCTATATCGCTGATTAAACCCATTGTTCTTCGTTGTCAGTAAGATTTAGAAGACAAATCTACATGGAAAGTTACATTTTTCTTTTGTTTTGGGCATACGAAAACGAAAGTAGAATGCTACGTAAAAAGTACATGCTGTGAAATTTGCTAGATTAGATCGTCTGCCACTATTTTTATCAAGTTTCTGCGATACATACACTAGTTTGAATCAATGATTGACTATGAATCTGGTTTTTTTTCTATCTAATCATACAGTATTAAGTAAAATAAACATACATGTGAATACCTATGGTTCATTGCGAATAATAATTCAAAATTTCGGCTTGCTTGAATGCCAGGGCTTTTTCAGTGTGTCCCACGGGGCCGAAATTCGGCCCCATTCCCAATGGCAAATATGCATATTTTTTCCCAATAGCTGTTCAAAAATTCCCAATCAAAGCAAAAAAAAAAAAAAAAAAGACCTATTTTGTTGCAAATTTAATTATAGTGGTGCAACCATTATATTGTAGATTTTATTGAATTTTCAGCTTGAATTTGAATATAAAGCAGTTTCCTTTTATGAATATTAGCAGTAGAAATCACAGAAATATACGTAAGGGGAAAAAAAAGACTGATTTTCATGGAAATACTTTCCTAATTTGGATGTTTAACCAATACATATATTTCCCAATATGACAGTATTCGCGAGTCGAAAATTCCCAAAAAGCACAGGGGCCTTTTTCCCAAAATGGCCAGAAAAAGCCCTGAATGCGGCCCTGCACTTTCAACTTAGGCAGTGGCTACGATTACGGTACCGTAATCCTAGCCTCCGGTTCTAGGATTACTGAAGTTCCGTATTCCTAGACAACCCTATGAGGATAGGCTAGGATTACGGAAGTATTTAGGACACGCATAAATGATGTTGTAAACTAACTTATTTCACTTAATTTTTCCTGCGTGCCTTATTATTTCGTGTTTTCTATCCGCCGTTTTGGGTAAGTATAATCTTAATGGCGGCGCCCGGAAATATATTAGAAATATGAGTGTCAAAGTTAGATTTAAAAAAAAATCTATACTTTGAATGTTATGATTTATAACCATATAATATGTTATTAAAGACCATTTGTGGTGACTTGATGAAAAAAATGCAGGTATATACGAAACATAGATAATTCCATAATTCCGCCCACCGCCATTAAGATTATACTAACCCAAAACGCCTGATCGATAGCAGGAAATATTTAGTGAAATTAAGTGAAATGAGCAAGTTTACAATGTCATTTATGCATGTCCTAACATAAATTTGATGCCTCTTAAATACTTCCCAGGGTTTTTTTTCGGCCGTTTTTATAGCCGTTATTCGGCTATATTCCCAATGCCAAAAAGTATGTATTTTTCCCAAAATGAGTGCAAAAATTCCCAATCTACATTCTGAAAAAAAATTCACCAAAATTGCACAAATATTGACCAAATTATGGACAATTTTGTAATGGAAGTATGTTAAAGAGTTTGTACAATATGAAACAAGTGTATGAGAAAGAGCTTAAACACATCCTTACTATATCCTATGGAGCTTAATATTTCCCAATTTGGAACATTTACGAGTCAAAATTCCCAATTTTGGGGGTATAGGCTATGTTCCCAAATTAGCTAGAAAAAACCCTGCTTCCGTAATCCTAGCCTATTCTCATAGGGTTGTCTAGGAATACGGAACTCCCGTAATCCTAGAACCGGAGGCTAGGATTACGGTACCGTAATCGTAGCCACTGCCTTCAACTTAAATTTCAACCTTATAAAATTATTTTGACAAATTATTTACTAAAACAAAACTAGGGCCTTGCATTTTTAGTTTATTCATTTAAATCTCGATCAGGTTTTATAACTTAATCGCTAGGTTATCGGTTATTTTCATACCGATGTACGTTTTCAAATTTTCAAGACGGTGGCGACTTCTGCGTCAGCGCGTCATGAATGTGCTTTTGAAAGTACTACTTCGTAATTATTAAACAAGACATTTGTCGATTTTAATGAATTTGGTATCATTCTGAAGCTTAAATGTTTATCTTGTATTATTTTTATAAATGATACCCGTGAAGGAATAAAATATATCTTGTAGATAAAATCGATGTAAAACATTTTGAGTCTGGTCATTTTTCATGGGTTGGTCGGCGATCGGCAAAGGGCAAACATTCAACATTTTATTTTTAAAGGCCTAATGAGCGCATCAAAAATGTGCGACAATCAATCTACATTTTAATTGATTACAACCTTTTAAAACTGACCGTTTTCAATCATCTCTTCCGTAAAAAGGCTAAATGCAGCTTCTCCGCCGACGTGCTAAAAACAACAAATTTTCATGTACTGTTTCCAATTAAAGAATCATAAAACAGTAATTGATTGCATAATCCTGTCAGTTCTTAATCAGGGTCATTCACAGTTGATGCACCCACGTGTCGACCTGTTGATCAAAGCCGCTAATTGACGGTACAATACACGGAACATGCCCCGCGGACATTGGCTATCCAGGCTGGTTTTGAAAGGGCACTTTTCAAGATAAATACAAAAGCCTGATAAAACAAGTGAATGAAGTATTGCCATGCAATACAAAGTCCCCTACTGGAAGGCACCTAATTTTCTCTACTGCAGTATAACATAATGAACTGATATCTGTCAATGATGTATAAATAATATTGTACTATATATACAATATAATATAACAAAGCACTTGGATTAAAATTTGCATATATAAAAATGTACAGTTGTTTTCATTTGGAATTTTTTTTTGGCCGATTATATAAAAAGTTATCATAAAAGTTATTTATAGTAACAACAAAGTGAAATAAACCCTAAAAAAAAAAAAAAGAAAAAAAAATCTATAAAATACAAGTCCACAAGAAACTCTTTACCAGGAAGAGATAGATCAAAATACACCTAAAATTTGGATGTACCGTACATGTTGTACCACAGAAAAGTGGTCTCAATTTTTCCTTACGGCCAGTAATAAAAAAGTTACAATATAATCTATTTATAGTAACAACAAAGGGACATAATTCTAAAAAAAGTGTGCCTTATAGTGGTGAACATTTCTACCAAGTTACATCAAAATTCTTCCATGCATGAAGAAATAGAAATGCTCCGGACAAAGTCATTCTTCAGTTTGACCTCTAACCTCTAAGTATGACCTTGACCTTAGACCTAGGGACCTGGTTCTGGCACGTGACAATTCGTCTCATGGTGGTGAACATTTGTGCCAAGTTACATTAAAATCCCTCCATGCATAAAGAAGAAATGCTCCAGACTAAAGTCATTCTTGAATTTGACCTTTGACCTCTAAGGATGACCTTGACCTTAGACCTAGAGCCGGGGCTTTGCGCACAACATGTTGTCTCATCCAGGGAAATGTTTGTGCCAACTGATATTTAAATCCTCTTTGCATGACAAAGTTATAGACTGGACAGGAAAAAAATCCTATTGACCTTT